>NC_090584.1:0-180000 GCF_017918235.1 Porcisia hertigi | reverse complement strand
GCCGCCCGCACCTTGGGACCCCCAACAACGGCAACAACAGTCAGGGTGAAGGGGATGGCTGGCCTGATGGCAACGTCGATGGCAGGGAAGGGGATCGCAGCGTTTCTATTGGAGCCCGAGACTGGTATACTGCGTCAACCGGTACCGCAACCCCGGGCACGTCGAATGCCGTGCGCTTCCTCCAGGAAAACGTTGGCGAAGGTCAAGTAAGTTCCAAGTTTTCGGTAGCGCTGTTACCGGAGCCGCTTTACTTCCCCCACAACAGGTCAGGCTACAGCGTCAGCGGTGGCGTCGACTTGGAGGCGGCAGTGCCGTCTTACGAGGGTAAGCTGCACGGCCTCATGACCCTTTCGGAGGCGGTGGTTGTGAGTATTCTGCACATCATGCTAGACCCGCAGTACTATCCACTCCTCATTACGTGCTCTAAAGGGCGCTACCGCTCTGGTATTGTGTGTGGATGTCTGCGCAAGCTGCAGAGATGGAATCTCGTTTCTATCTTGGAGGAGTACCGCCGCTTTGCTGGAAACAAGAGCCGCGCCGACAACGAGGAGTTCATCGAGCTTTTTGACGAGGAATTGGTGAGCCTGGAGCTCTCTGGAGGGCGTCGGCCCACCATCCTATACAATGCGTGAAGGTATGGGGGGGGCTGGTGATGGGCAAAGGCTTGTGTTTTACTGACCACACAACTGTTCACAAGGCCAGGCGCTATCTTCCTCTCGTCAGTCAGTCAGTGCCAGATATATTTTATTTGATCACGTTGATGACGACCACCATCGTAGGAATGATGGTGGTGCTGTGGTGTTGGTTGAAAAGAAAAAAATATGTTATCCAAGCGTGTGCGGGGTGGTGGTTGCGGTGGTGCTCTTGCTTCTCTCTCCTGTCCGTGTTTTTTTTTCTCCCCCCCTTCCTCCCTTCGGGCTGTGCCTGTTCACTGATTTCACTGCCTGTGAAAGTGTGGCGATGACGAACATTGTTGCTGCTTGCGTAGACGGTCTTCGCAGGTGCATAGGCACGCTGCTGGAGATGTCTTTGAAACCCCCTTTTTCTTCGTTGAGAGCCCCCCCCCTCCAAAAAAAAAATGGTGCTACTGTGAACTGTCAAATGAGAACAGTTAAAAGTACATGAAACATGGTAGCAGGTCCAGAAGCAGTACTCGTGCTTGGCAGATGATCCTCCTGTTCGTGCCTCTTGCCCACATTACATCCATGGTCACACGTGCGCTCCTCATGCCCCCGCACTCCCCCTCGCCCCCCTCTCCACAACAACAAAAAACAAGGCGCTCGTGAAATACATGACCCCCCCCCTCCCCCGGGTGCTTCACACAGCGCAGGCCTCTTTCCTCGCTGCACGTTTCTAAACCATGGCCGAGGTGTCTTGACTGTCTGTCATATCTCCTGCCCCCATTCTGTCTTTCTTTCATGACTCGCAGTTGACTTGGCGCTGTTGCCAAGACGTCCCACGTGTCGTGTGCGTCCCCCTCTGGTGTGCCTGCACCGACACATCTTTGCTTCTACACTGCGTTTCCCGCCTCCTCACCTCATTCCCCGTTCATCCTCGGTCGTTCTCTGATACAGTTATTGGGAGCTTTGAGGGGGCACGCACATAGACGGAGGAGGTCGCGCACCCGTAGGATAAAAGATGCGTTCGCATGCAAAATTACTTCACCACGGCGCCACCTCGGCGAACGTGCGACCTTTTTTCAGCGCGGCAGCAGCATTCCGAGTCTCCTCGTCTCTCCATCATGCACAGGTTTTGACATCCACTGGTGCTGCTCGTTCTGACTGTGTCGGCCGATTCCCTTTGGGTGCGCAACGGCGCACCCAGTACGCGCAGATGCCAGGCAAGCGTGAGCAGGAGGCCTTCCTGACGCAGTTTGACCCACTGGAGGTTCTTGACCTGCCGTCTGACAGCACACTGGAGGACATTGAAGCTGCTTTCGAAAAAGCGAAGGCGAAGTACGGTCCCAAGGGCAAGTATCCCGATGCCAAGATGGTAGATCGCGTTTTCAAGGCGTACGATATTTTGAAGGATCCGGACTCGCCATACTACTTGAAGGCACACAGCAGTCAAACGGATCGCCAGCGCCTGCAATTTCAGTTGCTCCCCAAGTCTAAACGCCGTTTAATTGAGTTTCAGGTCTGTTTCTTGATGCTGATCGTCTTGGGTGTGGCTGCGCTGGTCATCAACCTCGTGCTGCGCCCAATGAAGCGGTCCATGCGAGCAGCAACGCGCTAAGATGCAAAAAGCGCGCAAGCAGTCAGTTCTATTTTAAGGAGCCCACGCGTACATATGTGCGTGCATATCTGCGTTTTTTTTTTTGTTTTTTTTTTTCTCTGCGGCGCCCAAGCTTTTGCGTAATGTGTGTGTGTGTGTGTGTAGCCACCATCGTGTACCCCGTTGAGGGAGAGGGATGTGGGGGTGGGGTGGGGAGCAAGTCTCTCAACTCCTCCGCATTTTCTTTTTGCTGCTGTGTCGAAAATGTTGCCGAGTTGTGTTTTACTTTTTTTTTGGAGGATGTTTTGTTCTTCGCTTGGTGTCACGTTTTTTGTTGTGGTTTCCGTGTTGGCGCGCGTGCGTTGTCACTCACATTCGCATTCGTCCCCACTTGTCCTCCTCCCTTTTCGGTTTGCGAAGGCCGGCCACAGCAGTACCCCAGCCGCTGCGGCGACGGCGTACGTTGAGCCGCCTCCACCCTTGTGCGGAGAAGAGGAGCAGCATCCCGATGGGTCATTACCCACAATAAAAAAAAAGCATGAACATATCGAAGCTCTAGTCACTGCAGCAGCGGATGATCGGCCCTGTGGGTTAACGTTTCACGGCTCGTTTTGGCGCTTGGGGTCAGGGGATCGAAGGGGGCGGGAAGAGGGGGGGGGAAGAGGGAGGGGGAGGGGCGGGTGGCGGTTGGTGGCTAACTCTACGAGGTGTGAGACTTATTTACCGCCGTTTTTGTGGCAGAGAGAGTGACAAAGGCGTATGTTTGCGTTTTTCTTTTTTTCGCCAACTCTTCCCTCTACGTGATTCCTACAGCCGCTTTCGCACTGCAGAGAGTACTCGGTGCTTCCCCTGCCGCACGATCTTCCCCCCCCTTTTTTTGGTCACCTCTTTTTCTCTCATCCTTGTTGCTCCTGCTGCGAAATCAAGTGCGCATGGCGGAGACTTTTCCTCGCATCCTCCCAGTCACATCTCCTCGCTTTCTTCATCTGGTGTTCTCGCGTGTTCCCCCTCCCCTCCCCCAAAAAACAACAACGGCACGCCTTCATTACCTAACGCGCTCGCTGCCCACTCTTCTGTCGTTTCTCTGTTTTTTTCATTGTGTGTCTGTGTGGTGTTTGTACGGAGGTGTCTCGGTTCGGCCACACATTTCTTCGCAGCCACGTGAATTTAGCTCCTCTCTCTGTGCATTCCTGTGTCTTCCCGCTCTTCTTGGGCATTCTGTTGCCATCCTTTTTTTTTTCGAACTCCTCCGATACGTGCGTTGGTGTTCTGTGGTCTCGCCACGCTCCGGGGGCCGACTTCAATTCCCAAGCGGTGTGAGAAAGATGCAGGCCGCGCGAAGTAGCGGTGCGCCCAGCGCACGCCAGCGGTTGTCTCAATCGACTGCCATGTCTGCTTCTTCACTTTCATCCAGTGATCGAGCCACCGCTACACATCGTCCACCGCCGGGTGCAGTGGGGAAGCAGCGCCCACAGAAAGGCTTGCGGGCAAGCTGGAGCGCTGCAGCTATGGCTCCCCAGCTTCGCGGTAGTCGAGCCACCGCGTGGCTCGGTGTATGGGACAGCGCTTGCACTGGACGGCGAGTCTGTATGCTGGAGTCGCTGCGGGCGCTGCACGCTGCAAGCAACAGCAACGATTTAGAGGGGGATCTCGGCGACGCCGCACCCCTGCTGCTAACGCGTATCACGTCTTGGTGGAAGCTGCGCTACAGAGTCTGGGCCTCTGATACTGTATCCTCAGCGACAGCAGGATCTGCGAAAGCTGTAGCCGCAGAGCGCGCAGCTACTTGTGCAACGTCCACGACCTCCCCGAAGCGCCAAACTGCTTCTGCTGTTCTTCTCCCTGAGGCGGTACCAGACACTGATACAAACCGTGCTGCAGGCGTGTTGTCCCCGACAGGGGCGCCATGTCCATCTTATTCCGCGACATCATCGTCGGAGCTGCTGGCACAGGTGGAGGCAATCACACTCTTTCTGCGTGGCTCCCGCTTTCTCCTCCAATTCGTAGAAGGGGGCGGGGTCGCCACGCTGACGGACTGCCTGGAGACAACGTCGAGCTCGACGTCGCTGTGCGCCAGGGCTGGCGCGGTCAGCCTCGCACCGGCTCTGTTTGTGCAGGAGCGGAGAGCTATAACTTTGTTGCTTTTGCACATTGCGAATTCAGGTCGTGTTTATCGCGAGTTGGTGGGTGACGAGGAGGGCCTCTTGCATGTGTTGCATACGTTGCAGCGCGAAGCGGATGCGTCGGTTGCCGCCCCCCTAACGGAGCTGCTGGCCGTTCTGGGCCAGGGCCATCCACGACATACGAAGAAAATCGAGATAGGGCTGTTGCGCGTGCTCGAGAAGGCGATGCAAGTAGTGCAAGAATCAACCCCCACTCCAAGCAGCTCGCCCGGCTCGTGGCGTGCTTCTAGGGTTGTGGTGCTGCACACCGCTCGTGCCATCCGCGCGCTGCAGCTTCAGAAGGAGCAGCACCATTACGCCCGGTTTGACCACCACAGCGGCAACGGTGGTGACGTTCTGGAAACCAATGTAGACTACGTGCCTATTGTCGGCATGGACAGTGCAGTGAATGCGTACAGTCCTGCCGGAGCAGACGTTGAGGGGTTGCCCAACAACTCCTCCGCATGCGACCCACTTTTGCGTCCTATCAGTCGAGGCGAGTACCTCGATATACTTTTCCAGCTGGTCCTCGATGACCAGCACGCAGCACATCAAGCAGAGGGGAACGAACTGTTGAGTATGGCGGCAAAGAACCTGCATCTCACGCAGGAAATACTGACCCGGTGTCTCGACACCGTTGACGACGATGATTACGTTATCCACGGCTGTGAGGAGCACACCGCTATGGAGCAGCATCGTCAGCTTCGGCAGCGCAGGCAGCTCTCATGTGGTCGCACAGCGGTGCTGCTGCTCATCTCGCGCCCCATGACGAAACAGAGGAAGCAGCTGTTGCTGCAACTCGTGTCCCAGCGCAGTGGTCAATTGTCTCTTCTCAAAAACTTGCGCTTAGCAGCGTATAGTGACGTGGCCACGTTGGTGGCTTGCTGCCAGGCGCTCCAGTTTATTGTTCGCGGTGCTGCAGAGATGCAGTGCCATCACATGGGCGCCAGAGATGTCTCGCCACTAGAGGTGACTAACGGTTCCGGCGACTCGTCTACTTCCACCAGTGCGATGTGGCTGCGAGTAACGCAAAGCGTTCAGGCCGCGCTGGGCGAATCAGTGTTTCAAATGTTACTCTTCCAGAATTTGTCAGAGGGTGACTGTATAACGATCTCTCGGGCTGCTCGTGACGTAGTAGCTCCTCTCAGTCTCGCTGAGGCTAGCTGATGTGCGATGAGTGTTCTCCTTTCGCACCTGGGCGATGTGCCGTTGGTTGCGAGATGTTGACCCCCCCCCCCCCCCCTCCCCCCTGTGATCGATGCCACCCCTTCGCTCGCTTTTGGCGGTGCTGTTGCCACCTTCTTGTCTCTCTTGGCGTAGTTGAGGTGGTCGGGGCTTCACGTCCATGTATACTAATGAACTCTTTTTTTTTTAGTTTTTGGCTTTTCCTAATTCATTCCACCTGCTTTCTCTCTTTCCAAACTTCGTAGAGAGAGAGAGGAGGTCTCTTCGCCTACGCCGAGCGTGCGGTCGCACCTCGTACGGTCACCCGGCCATTACCCATTTGCGGAAAGTCTCATAGGCTCTCTGAGGCATCTGCTCTTTGCGTGTGTGTGTGTGTGTGCGTGTGTGTGTGTGCGCGCGTGTGTGAAGTTCAACGGTGCAGTGACGGCTGCCTACTGTAGTTGAAGAGACGGGTGTGAGGAGTGATGTGGTGGTCATCACACGTTCTTCTTCGGGGTTATCGCAAAGGTGTCGAATTAAGGCTCACCGAGTTGAAGTGATGCAGCGGAAACCAAAAGATTCAAAAGAAAACGATAGAGATCGTGGCGTCAGTAACGAATCCAGAGAAAGCCCTCCGCCCTCCGCCCTCTGCCCTCCCCTCCCCGCCCCCCTCCCATCCGCACCCTTACCTCCCGGTATGCTCTTTTTTTTTTTGCGTCTTCAAAAAACCACTGTTATGCAGCCCATTGCCACCTCTTAATCTCCCTGCTCGCATCCACCGGAGGGCACGTTACACCAGATGTATGTATTCCGTATGTATGCGCGTATCTGTCTTGGCTACAGTGCGTTTAGATGCTGCCCTGACCTGTCTCCTCCTCCCACCCCCCTCTGTCTCTCTCTTTCTCTGCTTATTCACCTCTGCCGGACCCGTTGTCGCTCTCCCCTACTCTGTATTTCGCTCCTATACTTTTGGTTGCTGGCACGGCTCCTCACCCGCCACCTCGTTCGGTTTCTTCGCCCTCGAATAACTCTCTCACACCTTCATTGACCCACCCACAAACACCGCATACGGGATCCCCACCTCAACAGTTCCCACTCTGTTCTCTTTGTCTTCCCCCTTTTCCATCATTTCTTACAATCCTTCCCCTGTTCCTCCCTCCCTCCCTCTTTCCCTCCTCCCCTCCCCTCCCCTCCCACACCACCTCCCTCCCTCCCTTTGTCGTCGTCGTTTTTTTTAACTTGTCTCTCCTGTCATCGACCTCACACCCGCTCCTCACACACACACACACACGCCTAACGGACACCGACTCAATTTTATTCAGAAGTTGAGCGGATTTTTTTATTTTTAGTGAGAACCACGTCCCGGTACGAAAACGCATAATTTGGCTATCATCTCTCCGTCTATCAGCCATTTTGTTCCCCCCTTTCCCCTTCCCCCCTTCCTCTCCCTTTTTTTTTTCGGGGTGATTCTATTTGCAATCGCAGCGATACCGCTACACAGCAGCAAGCAAAAATGCAGAGCACCATAGGCGACCTGATAAACCTCATCAGCAAGAGTGAGATACGCTATGAGGGTCAGCTGCATTCTATCGACACCGTGGAGAACACCGTCAGCTTGTCCGATGTGCGCATCTACGGCACCGAAGGCCGCAAGGGTGGCGGTTCGGAGGAGGTGCCGCCGACTGAGCAGATGTTTGAATTCATTGTCTTTCGGGGAGCCGATATCAAGGATCTAACGGTCTATCGCAGTGGCAACTCCCCACAGTCGCGCGACCCTGCTATTGTCGAGGTACATGCCCCCGGGGGGACTCGCGGAGGACGCACTGGTGCTACGCCTGCTGCACCGGCAGCCGCGGCGAGCAGCGCTCCTGCTCGTGGCGACCGGTCCTTCTACGACGAGCCTTCTTCATACGGCCGTGGTAGTGGTGGCGCACGCCGTGGTGGCTACAGCGCTGGCCGCTACAACAACAATAGCGGTGGCGGCAACAACCGCAACCACCGCGGCGGCTACGGCGGTCGCGGTGGCTCCGGCAACTACCGCCGCAACTACCGTGACTTCCACACGGGCCAGGACTTCAAGCCTGCGGATGTCGGCGCGACCGAGAAGTTCGATGGCGATTTTGATTTCACCAAGTGTCGCGAGGAGTTCGAGAAGAAGAAGAGCGAATTCGAGAAGGCCAAGGAGGAGGCGAAGTCACACGCCAAGGCGTACAACAAGAGTAGCTTCTTCGATACGATCTCATGCGACCAGAAGGAGAGGAACAGCCTGAATCGCCTCGAAATGCGCAAGGCGGACACTGAGACCTTTGGATCGGAGATGGTGAGCAGCATGCGCGGCTTCCGTCGTGGCCGCGGAGGTCGTGGACGCTACCAGCAACGTTAGGAACCACGGAATATTCTCGGAAGTGAGTGGGGTGTGGCGGCGGCGGGGGGGGGGGGAGGTAGTGTGAAAAGGAGGGGGGGGGGCGCCGACTTGTACGTGGGCTTCTCCCCCTCCTCTCCCTCTGCCCCCCCTCGCGTACGGCAAAACAGGGAGCCCGCATACGACTCGGAAGGCGGAGTGGAAAAACAAGCAAGCGTACTCTGCATAGTGTCAGATGTGCCCCACCGCCATGATCGCTGAGCACACGAGAACAACACTACATGCAAAGTTCTGGAGGACGATGTCACTAGAGAGAGAGGGGGAGGGGAGGTGCCAGGAAGAAAAGCTGCTGTGGCATACACTGCGTGCAGGCAGTATCGGCTGCCTACAAGAAAAAACTCTCGCAGTGCATTTCTGCGGGACGCGGCAGCGAGGAGGATGCGTACTGATGTCGGAAAGGGCTAACGGGATGCAGAGGAGGCGTACGTCAGCCCATCTGCTCTTCCTCGGCTCCTTTTCTTCAAGCGGGCTCCCCTCATTGTCTCGGCATTTTATTTCGTGCCCCTTCCCCAGGGTACCTACGCGATGTCCTGCTGGGAAGGAAAGATGACGAATCACGCGAGCGTCAACTGGAACATGTATGTACGCGCCCCCCCCCCCTTCGCATACCCATACGCGAGGCTCTATACATTTATGCACCTAATTCGTACTTTCACGTACGCACACCAAGTGGGTCAGCCTGCAAACTAAAAACACAAACATGCGTCATACAACATACAATCCAGGATCGTCGCGTTCTCCCCTCCTTTTTGAACAGTGTTTTTGCTTATTTTTATTTTTTTTAGTGTGCATCTCGTGGATATGGGGCGACTTTTCTATTTCCTCCCCGTCTTCCTTTTTTTTCCCCGACCCCATGGACTTTGTCTTTTGTTCCTCTTGTCGTTTCTTCTTCATCCCTCTCCCTTCCCCTTCTGCGCTTTCCCCGCAGAATGCCTCTTAGCCAGTGCGTGTGCACGCCTTTTTTCTTTTCGGCAGCAATGCGGGGGTCCACCTAAAAGTGTGTGTGTGTGTGTATTATCACCACTGCAGCCAGCGAAAGGGGAGCCAGGAATTAACTAGCAGAGTAGAGTCGCCAAATCAAGGAATGACTGTATCGCCTAGCTCCACCACAGCTGAAGCGACTTTTTTTTTCCTACCCCCCCCCTCCTCCCCACACCGTCTTTATCACTTTTCACTGCGCCCACCGCTTCTCTTCTTCAATGGCCTCTCTCACTCCTCCCCTTTTTCTCTCCTGTTTTACTCCACTGTACTGAGTGATACTGCTGCTGCTGTCCTCTCGCTACATTTGCGGCGTGTTGGTCATGTCACTCCCGGCTCCGCCCCCCCCTCTCTCCTCCCCTCTCTCCTCCCCTCTATCCCCCCCGTCTCATACGCTCGTTTTTTTTTTTTGATCTGGGTGATGTTTGTGTGTTCGTCTTCCTTGCGTTGATTTGTTTTGCTTATTTTAGTGTCAATGGCGAATCGGTCCTGTGGTGGTTTGTTTTGCATGTCTCATGTATTCTTCTCAACTTCCGCTGTCCTCTATCATCTGTTCCGCCTCTCAGTCTGGGTTTCTTTCCTGTAGCATCACCATGACTGCCACCGTCAACGAATGCAGTGTCTCCGATCTCTCTCTCTGTTTGTCCGTCGACCTGTTTTTCTTTCTCGGCCATGTTTATGGAGATGTCTGTCTCTGTCTGTCTCTGTGACGTGTTTCTCCGTTTTTCTTTCTCTTTCCCTCCCCCTCCTTTTTTCCTTTTATTTTGAAAATGTTATGACGGTCGAGGATGGGTGGGTGGTCAGAGGGAGGAGGAGAGGAGAACGGGGTAGAGAGACGGAGGTGAGGCATGAGTTCTTTTTTTTATCGCGTCCCCCTTTTTCCCTCTTAACTTGCGGCACTCCTCCTCGTTTTTCCCCCTTCTCTTTTTCTAGTCGTGAGATCCCCCGGCGGTTTGGGTTTTTATATTATTTTGTTGTGTCTTGTCTTTCATGTCTCACGTCTGGCCCCCTTTCCGTGTGTATGTATATCTGCTTAACGCACGGGTGTGTGCACACGTACGGTTTCGCAGTAGTACGCCCTTTGGCGAGCGAGTTTCAATGATGCGTTGGCGTATACCACACACACACACACACACACACACACACACCCACACACATACATGCGGACATACACTCGCATCGTGACACCGACTGTTTTTTCGAAGTGCGTCTTCCGGCTGACCTTAATGGCCGACGTCTTTGAACGCATCAGTTAAAATACACACACACATGCGTATATACATATATATATGTGTCTGTGTATGTGTGTGTGTGGAGAGAGAGAGGTCGAGATAGCGGGCATCGAGAGAGCAAGACAAACGTGCAGTGTTGTGAAGAGGGGAAAGTGAGAAGGAAGGCACGCAGATTCTCCTTCACCTTTCTGAGGACCCCCCGAAAAAAAAATGATGAGGTCATCTTGATAGAGAGGTATCACAAGATGAGGGTGAGAGGTGAAGGAGATATAAGGGGGTCAAAGGGAGCGGCAATACAGACAAACAATACGTATATATATATATTGATATAACGTCATGGAAGGAGTAGGAAACATCCAACCGGCCGTGCCCTCATATGTGTTTGCTTGTGTGGGCCAGACGTCAAAAGCGCTGGGTGTTGTTGGTAAAGAGTTTCTGTGGTGTTTTTGTTTTGTGTCTCTGTCTGTGTGTGGAGCCTACCCCTTTTTAGTTTTTCTGTTTTTTTTTCGTGTTCTCTTTGCATAGCGAGTCATTTGTACTCCCAGTTTTTACGCTTTGACCGTCACCCTCTCTCCCCCCCCTTCCCCGCTGTGTCTCTTTTTTTTTTCTTTCCACGCACATGTTCCGACGCGTAACCGCTCACGCACATATCAGGGGGACACAGGCAGTAAAACATAAAGATATCTTCAAGCACATACATGCTGTCATGCGTGCAGAGTAAAACAGAATCCGCTCGCATATCGGTGTTGTGTGGGCCTCTAAAGCCGTGGGCGCCTGTTATTGTTTTATTACCTGAGCGTCCTTGTTTAGGATAATGTGCATAGGGCGACTGCGCATGTCTTCGAGAGAAGACGCTGCTCTGCGTGAGAAAAGCCGTCTGTATGCACAAGCCAAGTCCAAGGTGGTGCTGTGTGCGTCTGTATGTGATTGCCTATAAATATAGTTTATTCGCGGAACCCTCTTCCCCCTCCCCCCTTCACCTTTCTTTGCTGTGGATGGCGGGGGCGGGGAGGGAGAGGGAGGGAGGGAGGGAGAGGGAGGAAAAAAAAGGAGGTTCGTGAATCCGTGTTGCGAGGTTCCATTATGAAATGACGGTGTTGTTTGATGTGAGCTGCTGTAGAGGGGTATTCCCGCCCCTTCCCCGCCCCCCCCCCCTCCCCGTATCGTGGCCTTTCGTCTCTCACAGAGTGCTCGTACAATCTGTGTTGTTGGATGCGTAGATGTCCTTGTCAACCTTTCATCGCCACTATGCGCGGCGCAGGTGCATGCTCATCTCTCTCTTTCTCTAATGAGGGGGGGGGGCTTTGTCGTCTTTTTTTCTGTTGGGGGGGGACTAAGGGAATGAACGGCCACAGGGACATAATCTCGTAGAGACGATATGACGCAACAGCAAAGGAAATAGAAGGAAGTGCTATGCATTAGCGCACATCACACACACACACACACACCTCATCGTGATTCGATAAGGAGTGGGCGGAGGAGCTTTGGTCTCTCCTTTTTGTATGGATGCGTGCATCTCTATGTGTGTGTGTGTTTTCTTGCCCGTTTCTCTTTGTCCCCTTTTTCAGTTTTGCGTGCGCCTCTGGCGCACCCACCTTGGCGCCGGATGTGTGCTCCACATGCTCTCACAGCCTCGACACCCCCCTTCCCCTCCTTTTTTTTACCCCCTTGTTTTCTTTCTCGCTTGTGTGTTTTTTTTTATATATGGTTTTCTGTGATTTTTTTGTATTTGTTGTCATGTTTTTTTCGTGTGTGTATTCGCTAGTAGGGTCCGGTGTAGCTGCCGGACTTGTCGGTGTCTTCGTTTGTATGATCCCCTCCCTCTCCCCCTTTTCGGTCTCTCGGTTTGTCTCCCTGTTTGTGTGTGTGTGTGTGTAGGCTGATGATCTTTCTTTTGCATGGCTTTTTTATTTTTAAGTTTAGGATTTTTTTTTTGTGGTGGTAGTCGTGATCATCGTACTCGATATACGAGCAGACATATGTGTGTATGCATGTATGCGTGTGCTGCGCATATATCCCTCTTCACGACACATGTGATTCTGTCTTTCTTCGCTCCCTCCTTTTTCCTCTCATTTCTTTGGTTATCTGAGGCCGCAATACGGTGTGTGTGTGTGTGTGTCTCCCCTCACTCCTTTCTTCCTCCTTCCTCCTTCTCTCTCTGTGTGTGTGTGTGCGTTTTTTTTTTTTGGTGGCTCTGACAGCGCCTTCATATGAGTTCAACGCGTCTGCTTAGAAAAGGACGCCCCCCTCACCCCCCCTTCTCTCTTTCCGTTGTCATGTTGACGATTGCCGGTGTGATGACCTCGGCAAAATACAAACATCCCCTCTTCTACCCGTTGTCTTCACCCCCCCCTCCTCCTCCCCCCTCTACCCTTTGTCTTGAAGCTTCTTGGGCAAGGCGAACGCTGCCGCTAGAGGTGGAGGGAGGGGGGGGGGCGAAGGTGTTTAGAGAGGTGGAAGGAGTGGAAGGGGAGCGTGGCATGACGTTGCTAAGAAAGGGAATGAGGGGGGGGGGCGGGTTTTTTTTTTTCTTTCCGCACTGCCTCGCTCTATTGATCTGCACTCACCTGGAAGCCCTCATATCGCCACACACACACACACACACACACACACACACACGCAGGAGGGAGGGAAGGTTGACACACGATTGTTTGGATATATGCTGGAGGAGGGGAAGAAAACAAGGGCAAGGCAACGTGACCTGAGAAAACCCCCCCCCCCCCCAGCCACAAACACAAAAAAAGTGAAAGGGAAGGTCCTGGGGGGGGGGCGGAGACAGTGAGACAAGGGGGAGGTGGATTTGTGTTGCATTGATCTGCGAGTGAATTACTAGACTCAACTCACATCAAGGGGGAAAAGGTCTTCTTGCATGCATGCGCGCACCCATCAGAGAAAGCGGAGGAAGAGGGTCGGGGGTGAGTAGAGAGGTCTTTAGCGCAAGATTCGTTTCCCTCTCCTAGCCGCCCAATCATTCATTTTCTTGTCTCGAGTCCACATATATATATATATATATACACACTAGTGCTCATGTGCACACATAATTGCACAAGCACACAGAGGTCACTTTAAAGGTTCGTGGAAGTCAGAAATAAGGACAGAAGCCTGAGAAACGCGAGGGAATAAGTAACGACGTCAAGAGCGAAGGAAAAAAAATAAACGAGCATCATCGAGTACTACGAGACAACGAAGGAAGAGGTTTCTCTGTGTGGCCATGTTGGACTTTGGACCAGCACAAAGGAGAGACCATGCCGTTCTGATGCTTTTGTTGTTGTTGTTTTGTCTCGGTCTTTTTTCCCGTTTATATCATTTATTTTTCATTTGTAGTGGTTGTATCTCTCTCTCTCTCTGTGCTCAGTCGTGAGAGGCCCCCCTCCCTCCCTCCCCCCTCCCCCCATCCCCCCCATTTTTCGGCGTCTTTTTGTTTGTTTGTGTTTTTAGAGACTGTTCTACATATACAGTTATTGATACTATTTTTTCTGTTTTTTAAACGTATTGGGTTTCTGGTGAATGTTCCACAAGGGAGGGGGGGGTTGAAGAAGTGATGAGAAGGGGAGGGTGAGGGGGGGGAAGGCGGGGGGGGTGAGGGTGAGGGGAGGGGGGGGGTGCGGGTGCGCTCGCCATGTAGATGGTTGAGGTACGTCCACACTGCTGGTCTACAAGGAAAAGAAGGAAAACAAGCATACAAACAACAAAAAGAAGACGGATGATGACGAACGGATACGTACATCTTCCCCCTTTTTATTTATATATATATCTACTAAAAAACACACACACACACACAAAACAAGACACGCCAAAAAATAGATTATACAAAAGAAAAAAACGGATGAGAAACGGGGAGAGAACAACCTCCCTCACTCCCTTCCTTTCCTACTCCGCCAGGTGCTGTATCGAGAGTTGGTGCTGACTACCAGGATGGAGGGGAAGGGGGGGGTGTGGAGGAGAAGAGAGCAGTGCCTTTTCCTCCTCCTCGTGCGCTTTCTCTTACAAGGGTTCTCGGCATCAGGCACAGGGGGGGGAGAGGGTCGTGGAGAGACATGAGCTTAGTGGAGGGACTCCAGGGGGCTTGGAGCATTGGCAGCTTCTCTCTTCTCATAGATCTTCTCGACGTTTTTCTTCCTGACAGCGCATTGCATCTCGAACGATGTTGCCCATTTCCATGTGTGCAGGGGGTTGGGGGTGGGTGGGTGGGTGGAGGGCTGCGGGGAGGCTACCCTTTCTAAATGATGGGTTTGGCTTGGTTGCTCGCAGATGCAAACGTCCCACCCCAGCTGGGGCGAGTCTCCCAACTCGCTTCTTTTCCGAGATCTCCGGTTTATCCAAGCGTCGCATCCCTTCCATTCCCTCGCTTGCGCGTTACGCGTGTCTATTCTGCCCCTTCTTTCTCACTCTGTCTACTTGTACATTCCTTTCTCATGGCGTGCGGCGAAGAGAGATCTTCGCGGTGCATCATTCACAGTTGCACCTGTATTGATTTTACCCCCCCCCCCCCCTCCCCCGCCACACCCTTGAGCCTGCCATCGCTTTCGCATCCGCGGAGAAGGGGGATATATCTACGCTCTTCGGCTGTTTTCCATTTCTAGGTGCAGTTTTCTCTGTTGTTGCATAGCCCAGAACCCGCTTTTTCCTCACACCCAACTCTCCCTCACTAGCCCCGTTGAACCCCTCCTCTCCCCTTACTCCCTCGTCGCAACCTCGTACATACGCACACCCAAAGGGATAGGTCTATGGGCATTCATACATTTATACCTACACACACAGACGGGCAGACGCACGCAGGCAAACCGACCTTTTTCTCTCTATTCTGATCTATTTTCATTTCTTTGTTGTCGGGTGCTCGTTTGTCCTTCTCCACCCTCGTATATATGTCTGTTCTTTTTTTTTCTTTCTTCTCCTCCGTCTTTTCGTCACACACTACATACCTCGCACACACACACATACACACACAACTCCGGTTGCACCGCAGCCATGCGAAGCTCCTCGCGGTTCGTGTGGCAGCCCGTCTCACGCACTGCCTTGACGAGTGTGCGACGACTCGCATCGGACATTCGCCTCCGCACCGACTACGGCAAGGCCACACCAGCACAGCGCCCTGCAGCGAGCAAGAGCCCCATCTATGTGACAGAGCCGGTCGCGCAGAAGGGCTCCTTCTCTCGCTATGTCCGCTCTGCGAGGGACCAGGCACCGTACATTGCCGGGGCAGTGGCGGGTGTATGCATGTATAGCGCGGCCACACTCGCCATACCTGCCGGGTTTGGTGCGCTTATTGACCACGCGAGCAGGGGCCAGATGCCCCTCGGCACGTCGATGCAGCTCCTGGGCTGGTTCGGTCTCTGTGCTGTGGGTAACTACCTGCGGCTGTATTGCATCGGCTACGCAGGCGAGAGCATTATCGCAAAGCTGCGCCGCGCCTTGTACGCTGGCATCATGCGACAACCGACCGCGTTCTTCGACTCCACCGAAAACCGCACCGGCGCGCTTGTCCAGCGATTGTCCATGGACTGTAACGTCGTGGGCAGCTCCCTGACGGAGGCGGTGACGAACGGCAGCAAGAATCTGCTGCAGACGGTTGGCAGCATCGCTGTGATGCTCTACTACTCACCGCTGCTGACAAGCGTGATTGTGAGTATGATACCGCCAGTCGCTATCTTTGCCGGTCTCTACGGCCGCTACATTCGAAAGTTGCAGCACAACATGCAGGACGCGCTGGCCAGCATGGGCACTGTCGCCGAGGAGAGACTGGCGAACATTCGAACCGTCAAGTCTTTCGGCACTGAGGCGCAGGAGGAGACGTGGTACGGAAAGAACGTGCAGCGTGTCTTCGATCTCAGCATGCGCATGGTGCGCTGGAACTCTGTTTATGTTGCCTCGCTGCAAGTGGTGGGGTATGGTGCCATGTATTGTATCATGTGGGCTGGCTCAATGCTCGTCGCCTCCGCGAAGCTGACTCCGGGTATCCTCTTTTCGTTTATGCTCTACACGGTGTACTGCGGCATTGGACTAATGGGGTTGACCAATCTAGCCACTGAGATAAACAAGGGCTACGGCGCCTCGTTGCGCCTCTTTGAGATCTTGGACAAGGCCGAGGTGCTCCAGCAGGCGCAGGCTGCTGGCAAGCAGCTCGCCCCAATCACGTGTGACTGGCGCGTGACGCTCCGGGACGTTTGCTTTGCCTACCCGACGCGACCAGAGGCGTTGATCTACACCAATATAAATTTGACTATTGAACCATCCCGGTGCACGTGTGTGGTGGGCAGCAGTGGGTCTGGAAAGTCATCCTTGGCGATGTTGCTCCTAAAACTGTATGAGCCGACGGCTGGTGTGGTACGTCTCGGAGAGCATGACCTGCGCGACATCAGTCCGGAGTGGCTGCATGAACATGTTGGCTACGTTGGACAGGAGCCGGTTTTGTTTGGTGGATCTGTTGCACAGAACATCGCCTACGGCACCCCCGGCCGCAACTGGGATGACCCGATCGACCGCTGGCTCTACGCCGCTATCCTCGATGCGGCGCGCAAGGCCAACGCGCACGACTTTGTATCCGCGCTTCCCGACGGATATGACACGTTTGTTGGTGAGGGTGGCCGCAGCTTGTCTGGTGGACAAAAGCAGCGTATCGCGATCGCGCGCGCGCTGATGCGCAACCCGCACATCACGATCCTGGACGAGGCAACATCGGCACTGGATAGTGAGAGCGAGGTGGTGGTGCACGACGCCATCTCACGTCTGATTGAGGAGGCCAGGGGCTCGAAGCGGCAGCACACGGTGCTCATGTTTGCACACAAGTTGAGTATGATCCGAAAGGCGGATCACATTATTGTGCTGGACAAGGGCAAAGTGGCGCTTGAGGGCACCTTCGCGGAGGTGTCTACGAACAAGCTTTTCTGCGACCTCGTGGGCCTCGTTGCCTCACCGAAAGTAAGCGCTGGCACATCTCAGATGGAGGTGCTTTAGTCTGGGAGATTAATTTCTCTCCCCCGATCTTGTCACTGACGCAGTTGTAGCTGAGCTCAGGTGTACTGAGCTTCTCTCCCCCCCGTCTATGATGAACGGAGGATTTGACCGACGGAGTAGGCAGTTGCTGTGAGGGAGAGGTTGGAGAGGACGACACGCTCGTCCCCCATCCCCTGTGCGCTCTCCTCTTTTAGTTGTTAGTGTTTTTTTTCTTCTGGTGACATTCCCGTGTATCACAACGGTTGTCTTGGTGATAATTGAGACTCGCCCGCTGGAGCGGGAGGGGGGGGGGTATATTTGTGTATTCCCGGTGTCACGTGATGCTTGAGATTCTTTGCGGTGCCAAGAAACTAGATATCGTTTTTTTTTTTGCGCTGGCCCCCTTCCCCCCCTTTTTTGTGTATGGATGGTGCCAAGAACAGCGTGTGTGGGGGGGGGGGATGAGGACGGGCGCAGCTGCTACCACTGGTCACATCAACTTAGCTCTTTTCCTCCTCCCTCCCTCCCTCCCGTGTCCCCTCATTCTCGTCCCTCCTCGCGCTACTCCTTTTTTCTCTCATTTAACGACATGCGGGTGATTCAATTCCCTCTTTAAACTCACCCACCCACCCCCCACCCAAAAAAAAAAATAACAGGCGCAGATACGACCGGTGACGGGTCCACTGCAGTATTTGTTTTGCAGCGGATCAGAGGGACACCCCGCATCTTCGAATCTTTCATGTTGTGTTTATGAGCGATTGCTCAAGGAAGTTCTTCTCTGCGTGTCCACGCCAACATCGAAGCTTACTCATCAGTGCACGCGTGTTGTGTGCCTCACGCCACGGATCATGAGTGGTCTGCAAAGTCGCTCTCTTGAGGCGCTTCATCTTTCACGCGTCTCTCTTTCTCTGTTGTCTTGACACTCGTGTTTTTTTGATGAGTACACGTGTCCCCTCCTCCCTTTTCTCCGTTTCTTCTTCCTCTTTTCCATGTCTGTGTCACACATTTTAGCTTTTTTTTTATCGCTCACTACCCAAAACTTACTTGCCTACCTCATTGGAGGTAGACCGCTCTCTCTTTTTTTTACACTTCCTCGATTGCTCGCACTAACGGTCTCAGCCCCCCCCCCTCCTCCTCCTCCCCTCCTCCTCCTCCTCCATCGCACGATTCGGCAAACCGCTCATAAACGTTACTCACCACGCATACATCAAAAACATCGGCAATAAAGGCACCGAGAATGGATATGTCAGTTACACAGAACGGAAGCACCAGCTCCACACCGGCGCTACAGAGCAATCCCGCGCCTACTAATGCCCCCAGCACGGGTGACAGCGGCACACCTGGCTGCTACACAGTCGACCCCGATGCACTGCGCAACCTGATTGTCAACTACCTTCCACCGTTGATGAACGAGGCGCAGGTGTACGAGCTCTTTGGCCAGTTTGGTAAGATCGAGAGTGTGAAGATTATCTACGACAAAATTACCGCCGAGAGTCGCGGCTACGGGTTCGTGAAGTTTTATTTCTTTTTTTCTGCAACCTACGCCATCTCTTGCTTGAACCGGTTTGAGATTGGCGGAAAGAAGCTGAAGGTGGCGTACGCGAACGCACTGGCAGCAAAGGAAGCGTACGACGCGCTTCGACTCTCGACGGTGGCGCTGAACCCGCAGCAGCAGCAAGCGATGAAGTCCATGTACTACAATCAAATGGTTCTCTCTAAAGAGCAGGAGGTCTCGGCAGCGGCTATGCCTGGGATGTCTTCCTCGAATCCAATGATCGGTGGAGCCGGGTACGACCCGTATATGCATAATATGGACTGTGGCGGCTACCCGATAGGGCAACGCAGTGTCTATGCCGGCTACGCTCATGGCATGCCCCCGGGAATGGTGCCCGTCAACACTGTCTACCGTGCCGGCTCATCTACAGAGGCGAGTCGCGTGCTCACCCCTGCGATGACACCAGCCGGCTTCTGAACACACACAGGCGACCTCCCCCCTTCTCCTCCTCTTTGCGTTGTCCTCACTTTACTCATGTGATACGCGCTGCTTTTTTCTTTTGTCCTCACTTGTTTCTGTGTCCGCTGACCTCAACTTCGAGTTGCGCTGCTTTCTATCAGACCTTCGGGAGACAGTCTTTCCTTCCTTCCTTCCTCTTCTTTCTGATCCGTTGTTCGACTCTCCCTCCCCCTCCCTCCCCCGACGATAACGACATGGGGCGCGGATCCTGTCGAGGTTATTTTGAAGGAAAAAAATACCCAAGCAGTTTTTTTTTGTTCTTCCCTCGTTTTTGTTTTTTTTTCATGTGCGTGTGCGGCCGGGGGAGGAGTGGGGATGACAGATAGCGACATCAGCAAAAAAAAACAATTAACGGGGAGAAAAATGTTCTCCCTTTGCACTTCTTTTACCCCCCACCCTCTCCACAATCTGTTGTCTGTATGTCGTGTGTCTTGAGCTATCCAGGGCTCTCTTCTGTTTGTGTTTTTTTTTTTGGTTCGTCCTTTGCCCCATTGTAGATTTTTTGAGCAATGTGGCGTGTCTAGGACACGCGTGTTGATGCACGTGCACATGCGCGCACGTACACACTTGTTCATCGAGAGCAAGGGGGGGGGGGCAGGCCCGCTACACTTGCCTCTCTCCCTTTGTCATGGAGTCTTTTTTCCTCCCTTGAACGTAGTCACGTCTCTTTGGCATGCGTTGTATTGGGCTTGTCAGCGCTCATGCAGTTCTAAATGATTCCGCCTTTTTCTTTGCGCATAGAACTGCATGTGTGTAGATTCGTGTTTGCGCGTGTGTATGTGTATATGTACACACACATACACACACGCACACACGCACATACACACACACACATACAGACAAATGTCTCAATGGGCGTGTGCGGTTGCTCTTTCCTTTTCGTGTTTCTGGCGTCACATTTCTTTTTTTTTTCCGCATTTTTCACCTCAGTGAAGAACTGGTGGGCCGCAGGGTGACCCACACCGTGAAAAAAAAGTTGAAGGATCGAAGCAGATATTACATGGCACCTCTAAAGCCCTCTCTTCCTCCCCCGTTGCGTAACTATAGCCGAGATGATGTAAGTTTTGCTGCACAACCAGCAGACGCTTGCACCACACCTCGTCCAGCAAGCGTGGCCATTCGAGCTGGTAGCCCCACTCTGGTCGCTGCTTTTTGGATGCATGTCATCGAGCGGGAGAGAGACAGACGCCCTTGTGGGTGCGTGGGCTTCAGGGTAGTGTGCGTGTTTTTTTTCTACTTGGCCTCCACGCTCCAGGCTATGGAGGAGATCACGTGCGTTCTGCATGCAGGCTTCCCGACGCAGTTTTTCGAGGTTAGCTCATAATGTCTGTGGGCATGGCAGGAGTGTGACATTTGCGAGTAAAAGCGTCGAAGGAGTAGGCGGAGCCTACAGCCATCACATAGCGAGTATAACCACGAAGCGAAGGGCTGAAGCGTGCGACCGGCCTTCCAGGAGGGTGCACCTTGCGCATGCGTGTGTGTGTGTGAGCTTGTGCGTGCGTGCGTGCGCACATATCTGTTCAGCGCTCTTCCTTTCCGTTCCGGGCGCTCTGTTCACACTGCACGTTGATTCTCTCTTCATTTGCTGCTCAGCCCTGTATCTGCCCGCCTTACCTTCTCCTGTGTCGATTGGGTGTGGTCTACACGCCACTTCGTTCTGCGATATATCTCAACAGGACATTCACGCTGCAGGCATACTGAGTCACATGAGCGCAGATGCGTTACAAAACAACAACAACAAGAGTCACTCACTCCACAACCTTTACTACTCTTCACCTCTTCCCCCCACACACACACACACACGCACACCAAAACAAAAAAACACTCAAAGAGAGGCCGCCCTGTTGCGCTCAATTCTTTTTTCCTCTTGTTTTCCTCTAGCTCGTTTTATTGCGGATTGGGTGGGCGGTGGTGGCACTCGCAGCAGCAGCAGAGATAAGGGGTGGGGGGTGGGCTAAGGCTCAGTCAGCGCTGCACGCCCTGTCGATGCCGTTTCTTCAGTTGCGGTCCGCTCTCAGTGCCTCGTGCGCGACTTGCGACAAAGTGCTGAAGGTGTTTCGGACCACGCCGGCCGCCGCAGCTGGTAGCCGTGAAGCGAAATCTGTGGAGGCCGGGGGTGCCATCCCTGTCGAGGTTGAAGAGGCAGCATGGTCGGCTCTCAGCATTCTCCACGTGTTTTATCTCGTTCATGTGGCTACAGTGGCCGATGCCGATCGACCGGCACGGTTGGAGGAGACCAGCACGTCAGAGTTGGTGACCAGCGTTCTGCACTTGCTTCGTAAGGAGCAGCCCCAGAAATCCAGTTTTTTTTCTCCCAGTTCCAAGGATAGGGGATCGTTATCGTACGTGGCTCATGCCTTTCATCTGCGACTGCGGGGGCTCGTGGAAGCGCACGAGCGCTTTTTAGAGTGGATGCGTGCGCGCCTGGATGCAGCGGAGTCTGGGGTGCGAGTGACAGTAGAGGAGGAGGATCTCTTTCTTACAGATGCAGCGACCTTTTTACGCTCGCTGCCGCTCCCCAATCTACATTGGGGATATGTGGCCTCACCACCGGTGACAACGCGACGCGCGCCCTCCAGGCGGTCCTTGTACGCCCAGCTTGTCAGCGCCAACCTCTACGCCATCAGTACCTTCGTGGAGATCGCAGCGGCTCCGTATCCGCCTGCATGCGCCTCCTCATCTTGGACGCCGTGCCGTGCGCCTTGCTGTCTTCCTCAATCAATCGAGACGTCTGTTCTCTCGTTGCTTTACTACTTGACAATACTCACGGTAGACGTTGCGGAGAGAAGCGCGCTCTGCTGTGGCCCACGAGAAGGGCGTCGCTCCACCTATGTGGACAAAGGGCAACTCATGCGTGCAACACTAGTCACCGCGGATTTTCATATCGCACCGATGCCTGCTGTTCGATTCTCTGCTTCGCTTTCATCTCGCGCCGCCACTCCACCTCTTTGTGTGGTCTTATACACTGTCCTTCAGCAAGAGGGCTCCCAGTTATTGGAGCGCCTGCTCCGGTATGGGCAGTGTGAAGCCCGATACCAAAATGAGGTGGCTGACGTGGACCTGATGCATCGCCGGCTACTCGGCCGACACGTGCTGCGCCGCCTCGGCCATATTTTTTTCCGCCCTCTGCGTGGTGATGGTACCGGCGCTGGGTCTTGCACGGACATCACATCCAAGGTCGTAGGTGACCGCACTGATGCGGCGATCATCACATGGATGGCAGAGATACTGCAGCGCATTGTGCACTTGAGCTACCCCGCAATGGGCTGTGAAGAGTCTCGCAGCACTTCCCAAGGCTTTTCAGATGCCGCGGTAGACAAGGAACGTTGGCCAAGTCGCTTTGAAGCTGAGTGTCTTGCGGAGCTACTTCGTTTGCTCATTTATCAGCTGCATCCAGATGTGCCCTCACGACCATCAAGTGGGGCACATGAGCGCAATGGCTCCAGGAGCGTCAACTGTCGCAGTGGTGACAGCAGCGACAGGATTTCACACACTTCCACACCGGCCGAGGGTGTTACCGTCGTGTCGCCGCTGCCAGCGTCTGTCGAGCTTTTTTTTTCCGCTATCGAGGCCGCACGGGCACAGGATAGTGCTGCTCCCGCGTTTTCCCGGGGAAGGGAGGCGTTGATCAACGCACACGAAAGCGTGGTCTCTTTCGTGCTGCGCCGCAGCGCGCAGCAATGGATGGAAGAGCACTGAGTTTTTTTTTTTGGGGGGGGGCGGGGGGGGGCGGGGCGTTCTCCCCCCTGTTGTGGCGGTGTGCTCGGTTGTCTATCGGCCTCTTCTGTGAAGTTGTGAACGGCAACTCTCGTCCTTTGGTCATTATCATCCGGATTTTCTCTTTTTTTATACATCCGCCTTCCTTCGTTTCCTCCCTTCCCTGTCACCCTTCCTGGTGCACCACCTTCAGCGCACATGTGCGCGGCTCACCGTTGCGCGAGTATGTCCCTGCTCACTTGGGCGTCAGTCCTTTTATTACTATTTTTTTCAAGGGGGCGCCACTCATCTGCTATCACTGCTGTCACTCCGTTCTATTTATACCTCACGTGTTGGAGTCAACTGTACGTTTGACTAACCATGCATACTATCTCGCGGCTCTCTTCCGCCCACCGGGGTGGGGTGGGGTGGGCGGGGTGGGGTGGGGTGGGCGGGGTGGGCGCAAGGACTATTACGACCCTCCTCTCCCCCTTCCTCATTTTCACTGTCATTGCGCACAGAGCCCTGTTTGCACCCTTTTTGGTCTGCAACTGACGTGCAAGGAGGGGATTTGGGGGTGGGGGGAGGCGGGGTGACGTGAGTCAAACGGGGGGGGGGGGCTTCCCCGCTACGACGTTTTCCCTCGTCTCTCTCCCCCCATTTGTTGCTGACATGCCTTCAAAAGGTATCGTTTTATGTTAGAAGTCTACGTGAAGCGGAGTCCTTTGCCTTCGCGGTAGGATCCGTCTCAACCTCACGACCCCCTTGAGGGGGGGGGGGGGGGGGACACTTTCGCTATCCACGCACTGTCTCCTGTTTCACTTCCTTCCTCCCGACACCTACTCCTCGTCACATTTATCGCTTATCACTCCCCCGTCACACACACACACACACACACACACACACTGTCACACACCTGCACAATTCTTGCTAACGTAGATTTTTGTTGCTTTCTTTGTTCTTCCTCGTCCCTCCCCTCTCTCTGTCTCTCTCTGTGCGGGTTTACTTTGGTTTCAAGTCCCTTCCTTCCCTTTCCCGCTTCTTCAGTCCTCTCTACCACCACCCACCCACCCACCTACTACTATCTCACCCCCCTACCACGACCACCACCTCAACACACACACACACACGCACACACGTACACGCACACAGGTATTCTTTCGTGTCTTGATCTCTTTACTCTCTCTACCCCCCCCGCTCAAACACCTCTCACCTACCCCCGCCCCCCCAAAACATATACAGACCCAGTTGGCACTGCACACACACACACACACACGGACGCGCAGAAATATTTTTCCCTTTTTGTGAGTCATCTCTCCTCGAGTGTCTTCACATCGCCATATGGGGTGAGTTGTCTACCCTTATCTTTCTGTACGCTCTTCCTCTGTTTCCTTTTTTCTTAACGGCGTCGTATCTGTTACGTTCCTTTGTAGTCCTCTGTGTCTCCTTGTGCTCTTCACCTTCTCCCCTATCCCCCACTTGTTGCGCGCTCGCCTTCGAATCCCGTTCCGACCTCGCCGCATCACAAAGCATAACACAGCAAGGAAACATGGCACAGCAAATGGTACCCCAGCAGCAGCAGCAGCAGCCTCAGCAGGTGCCACCGCCGCAGATGTACAACCCCGAGCCAGAGGCCCTGCGCAACCTCATGGTGAACTACATTCCCACCACTGTCGATGAGATGCAGCTCCGCCAGCTCTTCGAGCGCTTTGGCCCGATCGAGGGCATCAAAATCGTCTGCGACCGCGAGACGCGTCAGAGCCGCGGCTACGGCTTTGTGAAGTACCAGTCAGCGGCATCTGCTCAGCAGGCGGTGAATGAGCTGAACGGGTTCAACATCCTCAACAAGCGCCTGAAGGTGGCATTCGCTGCGTCTGGCAACCAGCGCCAGCGCAACTACAACCCCCAGCAGGGCCCGAACCCCGCTGCGAACATGGGCTACTATGGCGGCAACTTCGCTGCTGCCGGTTATCCGCAGCCGAACCCGTATGCGCAGCAGCAGATGATGGCGATGCAGCAGCAGTACATGATGCAGCAGCCGGGCCAGCAGCCCCGCCAGTAGGCTACGCAGCAGCGGCTGTAGCATCACTCTTTGCCCCTTTTTAGGGCGCAGG
The DNA here is from genome assembly GCF_017918235.1 of Porcisia hertigi. Classification (NCBI taxonomy): domain Eukaryota; phylum Euglenozoa; class Kinetoplastea; order Trypanosomatida; family Trypanosomatidae; genus Porcisia; species Porcisia hertigi. The sequence goes on along the minus strand of NC_090584.1, from coordinate 155,071 downwards.
GAAGATAATCACCGGATACGAGCAAAAGCGCGACTGTCAGCGGAGAAGTGTTATGTGTGTGTGCGTGTGTAGGGTAGTGTGGATGTGTACGCCGGGCGGACGTGCAGTCGGAGGGAGGGTGCATGTCCCCTCTGCAGCCGGAAAACACACGAGAGCGAAGAAAGTGTTGGAGGAGGATATCCCCCCCCTTTCCCCCTGCAGGGCATATGTGTCTATGGCGGTGGTGATGGTGGTGGTGGTGAACAACAAACCGCAACCACATAAAGGCGTAGAAGGAATGGCCAAACTCCACCGCATGCGAAGGTTTTTTTTTGTACCACGAACAAAAAATGAACGCAACGATGAATGAGAGCAGGAAAAAAGTGAGAAGAACATGCTGGTAACCGCTTGCGCGTGACGCTTTTGCTGATCTCGAGTGCACGGGTGATAGCCAGTGACAGACGAGCATGGTGGCACTGCTGAGGGGAAGCGGTCTTCACGAGTCGTGGCACATACACACACAGGTCAGAGAGTCATTTCCATCTCTTCTCCGGTCTTGTTGCTCTGTTTGTGTTCGTGCTTACCTGTTATCAGTACTTTTTTTTTTACCCCTCACTCCCGCCCATGTCTCATCATCTGGTCATACGGCATCTGTTGTAGTCGGTTTGTGTGTGGTCGGTTTGGGACAACACGGCTCATGTTTACATGCATAAATGCATGTGTGTGTGTGCGTGTGTACACATGTACATGTATGCATATAATTTGTTAGTTGTACGGCAAAAAAAACACTATTGGCTAGGAAGGCGATACGGAGGAGGGAAAAAAGGCGGTGTGTGTGTGGTGCATTTGTCATGAGAGGTAGAACAAACACAGCACAATAGAAGAAGCAGCGTGGCGGGGTGCTCTGCGGTGACGCTTTGTGTGTGTGTGTGTGGGAAGGGGGGGGCTTTGCGTATTTCAACTGCGGGCTCTACGTCCTCCTTTGATGTTATCCGCGCCTCCCCTCTTTGCATTGGAGAGTCTTGTCCTCCTCTTGAAGTTTGTTATTCCGTAGGTAAGAGGAGGAGCACGCTGATATACGTATATGTGCGTGTTTTTGTGTTTTTTTCAGGGTGTGCTGCCGCCGTCCGACGCCTTTTGGTTTTGTGTACTTTGTACTTTTTTTTTGTGTTTCCCGTCTATCCCCCCTTACTAGATACAGCTCTCTTTGTGCTTCTTTCTTTGCGTGTGTGTGTGTATGCCTGTGCGCTGTCAGTCGTGCTCAAACACAAGTAAGACCCTCTGCCCCCCCTCTCCTCCTCTCCCCCTCTCTTCCCCCCCTCTTCCCGCCCATTCAGAGAGAGAAGTTCCTCATGGATGTTCGCAAGCAAGACAAAACCGGTGTACCACTTGCTTCTCTGCTTTTATAGCCCCATGAAAAGTTCTCCGTTCTGTACATAGTGGATTGATGAAAAGGGGTGTCCTCTTGGTGGTTGTCGTTGTGCTGGTGGTGGTGGTAGCCTGCGTGCACATCTGTGATGAGATATATTTATGTGTGTGTGTGTGTGTGTGTGTGTGTGTGTCCGAAGGGTGGTGTGCGCGTTATCGTGCGTTTTACATTCATGTGTGTGTTCATCCCTTAGTTTAGCGTGTTGCCTTCTTGCTCATTATCTACGTTTGTCGTCGTCGAATCTCTTCTGCTCTTTGACATCACTTGTTGTCGCGTTCCGCCGTCACCGCTTTTCTCAGTTGTTTTTTTCACACTATCCGCCGTCCTTTCCCCTAGTCCCCTTTTTGTTTTCTTGTTCACTTCATCTTTCCCTGGTCTTCCTCACCCACGCTCCACCCCTTCGCTTGTCCATGCACGCACACACACACACACATACACACGCTCCCTTCTCATCACTTACCCTTTTTGTTTTACGTTTTACGCATGTGTCTCCCTCCCTCCCTCCCCCCGCCCTACCCGCCGTCAACAACACCAAATTCTTTTTTTTTGCACACTTGAGAAGCCTGTCATGCCATCTCGTCTGTCACGCTCAAAGAAAAAAAAAAGAATCTCACTTGACACGGGCCATCTACACTGATGAAGAGAAAAATAAAATGTTGCCAATAGAGATCGATAGGGATTGTGTTTCCGGTATAAGAGATGGAGGATCAAAGAACAGCTGCTCGGAGGGATGACAACCCTCCCATGGAAAAAAAGAAGAAAACAAAGGTGCATCAAAAGGAGTAGACTCCCCCCACGATATCAGTCCCTCCTGTTTGGTGTCTTGCCTTTGTGCTTTTCTTTCGCCCTTTTGGGTGCATCCAGAGGGGGGGGAGGGAGGGAGGGAGATGAACCACACTATTTTTCCCCTCTCCTCCGATTGCACTCATTTAGGTGCACCCGAGCACCAGTGATCACAAGAGCTGCAGCCTGAAACAGCCGTGGTGAAAAGAAGGTCTGTGCTTTTATGTGTGTGGGTGCGCATCTATGGTGTTCATCTTCTCTCGCCCTCTATAGTCTGCACGGTTTTTTCTTCTCAGCGTTTCGTGACTGTTTTCCTTTCGAGTCCTCCCCTTGTCTCTCTGTCTGTCAAGTTCATCTATAGCGTTTTTGTTCTCGTCAAGTGAGTGGTGATGGCGCGGTGGTTGTTGCCTTTCACACGTATATCCGCCACCGCGGCTACGATGCCGCACCGCATCACACCCCTTTTTTTTTCCTGGACCCCTAAACGTTAGTTGTCCGCGCGTTGTCGCTTCGCTCTGCTCCTCCTTCCCACAAAAAAGTTTTGTCTTTTCATATTGTTGTTCATAAAATTGTTTTTTGGCTTTGTGTTTATGTTTTGTGTTTTTGACTTCCCATTTTTGTCCCCCGTAAATTTTTTCTTTTTTTTTCCTCCTTTTTGTTGGCGTCTCTGAATCTCTCATCGCACCCCCCACCTTCCCTCATCTTTCCAGTTTTCTCTGTCTGCGGAATGCGCACAGGCAAGATAAAGGTGTATATATATATACATGCACACGTATACATATGTGCATGTGTGTGTGTGGTGGTGGCGGTGCGAGGGTTTTTGATTTTGTCGTTTCCTTTTTTTTGCCCCGGTTCCTTTGGTTTGTTTTGAGTTTTTTTTTTGCTTGCTTTCCTCTTTGTTTTTCTGGATATTTTGTAGTGACGCATTTCTCTCTGTTTCTTCCTCTCTCTCTATGTATATATATTTATATATTTATATAGTAATTATATATATATAAATATATATACATAGATATATATAGATATACAAACACACATATATATATTACATATGTATACACGTGTATGTATATGTATTTATTTGTGTTCTATTGTTTTTATTTTCCGTTTTTTTTTTCGTAGGCTCCATTTTTTTCATGTTCATCTTTTCGTGATTTTTTTTTTTTGGGGGGGGAGAAAGGGAGAAGGGAAAGCATGTTTTTTTTCTCCCCCTCGCCTTCTTCCTTGAAAACAAACACCAGGAAAAAAAACCGAGAAACGGAGGAAGGAACAAAAAAGAGGAGGAGGTGGACGCCGTGTTGACGAGAAAAGCAACAACACACCAACCACGGTAGAGGCGGGAAAAAGGATAGGCGTCCCCCCTTCGCTCTCTTTCACGTATGTGTACCCCCCTCCCTCCGAAAAGACACCTAAACAAATATTAGGAAACAACAACACCCCCCCCCTCCCCACCATACAATCTATATATATATTTATATATACATGCACCGTTTTTTTTATTATATGCCAAATTGGCGTTTGGCACGGACAAAATAAAGAGAGGAGGACCACACACACAAAAAAAAAAGAAGCCCGTGGGAAAAGACGAGGAGATGAAAATAGAGGGGGGAAGAAGTCGGGCGCCGCAATTGGACGGCGTACACATGGATGTTTGTGTAAATTAAGCGGAGATTCTCGATGTTCAAGTCACCGGCTCACAGACTCACGTTGCTGGCATGTACACATATAATATACACATATTTTATCCAGGAGAAACAAGGTGCAGAGGTTGCGATCGAAGCAATATAGTAGTTGCGGTGGTGCTATGTGTCAGCAGCGCCTGATTCTTTTTGTGTTTTCTTTCTTCTGTCCCCCCCTTCTCCCCCTTCTTCAGGCTGACGGACGAATGCGTATGTCATGCCAGTGGGTGGCTTCTTTTGCACACCACTGCCCGTTCTCCATTTGGCCTCACACACCCAGAAATACACCGCTCCGTTCATGCGATCCTCTCCCCCTTTTTCCTTGTTATCCTTTCCCTAGCAAAGAGGAGGTGAACCGCCATTATCACATCACAAGAGAAAAAAAACACTTGCAGGCTGACACGATCGCCCCATAAACGTTCTCCTCAGGACGGCCTGATCGTTGACCACCGCCTCTTCTGGTGTCGTTTTTTTTTTTCACGCCGAGTGATTTTTGTCGTCGTCTCCCTTGCGTTTGCCTTCACATGAGGTCACGTGTGTGTGTGTGTGTGTTCTTCCTCTTATTCCTCTCTTTCCTATCTCTCCTCTTTCTGTCCTTGAAAAAATTTGGCCTGTGCTCTCGACTTTTCTCTTTTTTTTCCCGTTTGTATTTGCGGCCCTTCTTTGTTGTTGTTTTTTCCTCTTTTTTTTGTACTTTGGCGTCTATTTTTGTGCCTCTGTCTCACCCCGGTGTCTTTTTTTGTTTTTCATTTGATTTAGCTGTTTTGTGTATGTTTTTTTTTTGGTTCTGTAATGTGTGTCTGTCTGTTTTTTCCTTCTTTGTCTCTTCCTTCATGTCTTTGTTTGAGAGGGCGGCGGGTAGACTTGGGCACTCTCACCCTCTCCGAGTGCGCGTGTTTTTGGTTGTCCTTCTCCTGTTCCACACACACACACACACACACCACTCTCAATTTTGCAGCGCTGTGGTGCTTTTTGTTATATACCCTTTTTCCTCTTCGCGCGCTCTCTGTCTTCCCCCCCCTTCCCCCCGGCGTAGACAAGGGTATGCATGCATGTGTGTGTGATGTAGTGCTCGTGTTCGTTTTTCTCCTCGTGTGTGCGCGCTTGTGGTGTCGACTACCCTTCTTGTTTACGCGTGTGTGCCCTCCCCCTCCCTCCCACGCCACGGACAAAGTCGTGGGGGTCTTGCCTCTCCCAGCAGACCCCAACGCTTGTTTGTTCTACCCCCAACGTTTTTCTATATTTTCGCCCTCAACTTATTGTGTCTCGATGATGATGTCTGTGTTTTTCCACCCTTCCATGGGAACACCCTCCAATGAAGGATTGCGAAGCACCCCCAGAGGAGGTCAAGAGCATATATATATATATATATGTATATATATACACAAACACGCAGAGCTGCGAGTTGAGCACATATACAGTAGGCGAAGAAGGGAGAGAAGCAGGGGTAGCTGCAGTGGCAAGAGGAGAGTGAGGAGAGGTATGAGAAGAGGATCGCAGGAAAGGCAGTGCACAAGGGAGGGAGGGAAGGAGGGAGGGGGAGGGGGCAGAGAGCGAGATGTGAGGAAATGGCACTTTCGATGACGAGGGAAAAGCGACTCCTCAACCGCATGAGCAGTCACACCCCTCCTCTCTCCCTCCACCAAACGAAGAGAATCATCGAGAAGCAGGGCCATGCCCCCCCCCGCCCCTTCCCCCCAAAAGGTGCTAGTGCATGCGGACACACACGCGCTGGGGCAGAAAAGAGGCTCACACACAAGGGCAGCACGCATCCCCTATCCCCCTCCCTCTTCCCAAATGGTCAGGCGTGTATCCTTCGCGTGACACGGAGACAAGGACCACAGAATGAGTGGTGGTGTGCCAGAAATAGGGAAAGAAAAAACGCAAAACTCTCACACTCATCCACAACACCCCATCAGTGAAAAAAAGAAAGCAGCTGTGTGTTGTGTGTTTTTGTGTGGAGGTATTATAAGGGATACGTGCCAAAACTCTTTTTTCCCTTGTCACTGGTGTGTCCGTTGGCATGTGTCTGCATGCCCTTGTGCGTGCGTGCATACGGCTGTGTTAGAGTGTCTTAGCCCACGATAGAATATCTAAAGGGGAAAGGAAGTTGCAAGAAAAAGGAGAAGAGTTGAGTGAAGAAAAAAACATAGTAAAGAAGTCGCGCGCGTAGAGAAGCCAACAGTCAACATGGGGGACACGAAAACAGTCACCTCTCTCCCCCTTCCCCCCCGTACACAGATAGTGAAGTGACGATGTGCATTATCTGAATGAGCACTGCAAGAATGAGAAGAACAGGAAAGAGGGAAAAGCTTGGCGCGGTGTGATATCAGTGGTACGGAGAGAGGCGATCGTGTCTCTTCTCATTCCTTCACGCTGCTGCAGACTCCTCCCTTTCCTCTCCTCTCCTCTTCTTTCTGTGTATCGGAGGATTACACTCGGCACATCAACGCACCCGTGTATGTGTGAATCACCTACGGCGTGTGCTCGTGTTTTTTTTCGGGGGGTTCGCTGAGGACTGATCTCGTAAGGTCTCAGCAGTAACTAAGATGAATAGGCGGGTGAGGCGAAAGAGACAACGCAGTTGTTTCTCTCTCCCCCCGTGCACGTGTGCCAAGTGGTATAATCTCTGTCAGTAAAGCTGTGTGTCTGCATCTATATCGCAGAAATACACACACACACGTAGGTGCATACCACACGTACGCGTCTGCTGAGCTTTGCGTAGCGCTCAGAAAAAAAAAACCGCCTTACTCGCGGTCTCGATGCATTTTCAATTATTTTTCTTCACATCAATACCCCACTTTCACCCTCGCGCTTTTCCCCTCCACTCTATCTCTTTTCCATCACTTTCCTCTGCACACCCACCCACACCCTAACACACACACACACACACACACACACACACACACACAATCTCCTCTTTCCCTCCCGGCCACCGCCACACGCACACACGTCGTGTATTTGACATCTCTTCACATCGCAGATTCTTCGCTTTCTTCTTTTCTCTTTTTTTTTATTTTCTACTATTTTCGTCCTTGTCTCTCACTCCCGCCCCGTCCCACAAAGTCGCCCTCACCTTTTACAACCCTCTATCACTCACTCACCTCCTGCCACCATGTCCCAGCAGATGACCCCTCCCCAGCAGCAGCAGCCTCAGCAGGTGCCACCGCCGCAGATGTACAACCCCGAGCCAGAGGCCCTGCGCAACCTCATGGTGAACTACATTCCCACCACTGTCGATGAGATGCAGCTCCGTCAGCTCTTCGAGCGCTTTGGCCCGATCGAGGGCGTCAAGATCGTCTGCGACCGCGAGACGCGTCAGAGCCGCGGCTACGGCTTTGTGAAGTACCAGTCAGCGGCATCTGCTCAGCAGGCGGTGAATGAGCTGAACGGGTTCAACATCCTGAACAAGCGCCTGAAGGTGGCACTCGCTGCGTCTGGCAACCAGCGCCAGCGCAGCTACAACCCCCAGCAGGGCCCGAACCCCGCTGCGAACATGGGCTACTATGGCGGCAACTTCGCTGCTGCCGGTTATCCGCAGCCGAACCCGTATGCGCAGCAGCAGATGATGGCGATGCAGCCGCAGTACATGATGCAGCAGCCGGGCCAGCAGCCCCGCCAGTAGGCTACGCAGCGGCTGTAGCATCACTCTTTGCCCCTTTTGGGGCGCAGGGAAAATAATCACCGGCTTCATCAGGTCACTGTGACGCGCGAGTCTGCTTGGGTTCAGTCGGGAGAACTTCAATGGGCGTCAAGGGAGAGGGCGTATGGAGAAGCGACTACACCCAATATCGATGTGTGTATTCGATGAAAGTCGTGCGAAGGATTTTGTAGAGGCGAGGGAGGACCTGCAAGTCCTTTCCCCACCGTACCACTTTTTCGTGTACCCATTCATTTGAGCGACGCTTGCTTCGATCTAAACGTCTCTCTAGCTCTGTGTGAAAGGGGGGAGGAGCGGGGAGGGGGGAAGGTAGACTTGGGTGTTCCTGATCTCACCGTGTGCATCGATACGCATTGTCGCTTAACGGTGTCGCGAATGGAACAGAGAGAAAAAACACGCGAAGCAAGCGAGCAGCACTCATTAAAAACCAATGAAGGCACCAGTCACGGGAATCAAATGCCGTGTGTGTGTGTGTGCATGGGGGTGGGGTGGGGGCAAAATGGTATAATAGAGAGGAACACACACACACACACACACACACGCATATATATATATATATACACACACGGTCCAAAGCGCCGGGTCCTAGAGAATGCGAATAAAACAGTCATGGGTTGCGCTCACTTTTTTTACGCATCGAGATACGCGTGAAGTTAATTCCACAATGTTCATTGCGCCCCCCCCCCCCCCCCCCTATACGCGTACGTTATTGTCACTTCCCCCGTTCATTTGGTTGTATTGATGTCTTTTCCTCTTGTTCACCCACCAGTACCACCACCACCACCACCACCAGCACCACCCAACAAGTACTCTGCTTGGTGAGCGTATTCCTGAAGTGTCTTCTGTTCTCTCCTTGATCACTTTATTCGTGTGTGTTTTTTCCTTCTTGTTTGTGTGCGCGCGCGCGTGTTTGTCTGGCCTCTGCACCGCCCCCTCCTCCCCCCTCCCTCCCCCCCTGTTGGCATTGTCTAGCCGCACACCCAAAAGACAGCCAAGAATCAACTGAAGTCATGAAAAAAAAAGAAAACAACAACACTGACGTTTATTCATCCGCTCACGGACTCTCACGCACCAAACAGGTAATGACGGCAACAGTCCTTCTGTTCCCCTGAGCTTTCCCACTCTCACCGATGTGCTCGATGGCGTGTCTATGTAAGGGAGTGTGTACAGTAGGGGGCTGCGGATTCTCTTAGTGAAGAGGTTCGTTCGTGAGTGTAAGTGATCGAGTGTTTGTGTCCCCCCCTCCCCCTCCTCCCCCTCGTGGTGGCGGCGAGTCAGTAACCTCTTTTTTTTTTTGCGTTCATTTTGTTGGTTTTTCTTTTTGCCCATAGGAGAGGCACACGTGAGGTTTCTCACCGAGATTCTGCTCTACTGTCCATTGGGTGACCCCCTTTTCTCCCCCTCCCATATTTCACCTCCACGCGTCGTCGTCGTCGTCACTTTTGCGCCCGCCTCTTTGCCTCATTGTTGGCTAATATATGTTTCTGTGTGTGTGTGTGTGTGTGTGCGTGCGTTCATTCATTCACCGACTCACCCCCCTCGTTACCACCACTAACGTGTTGAGGCTGTTTCTATCTTATCTTCTCCGGCCTCGTATTGGGTTTTGAGTGATTGGTGTGAGTGTGTGTGGGTTGTGTGGTGCACGCCCTGCTACAAATTTCTGTCGGTTGCCTTGTCTTTCTCTCTTTTTTGCTTCCCTTCGCGCTGCGCCGTGTAACGGCACCAGCATTCATTGATGGATCCCTCGCTCCATTCCATCCTTCCTTACTTCTATTGTTTCTCCTTTGTATGTTTGCTTTCGCTTTGGCACCCAGTTTCTTTGAAGCTGTTCTTCACCTCGTGCATGTTTAGGTCTCTCTGGCCACTGCCCTTCTCCCACCACCTCGTGTATCCTATTGCTGCCGCTGCTGCATTCCCACTTCATCTCCTTGCCTGATCTCTTTCTTTTCTGTGTGACGTCAGGGGGAGGGTGCGTTGGTCACACAGCGGTGTATGCCATATCCCCTTCCGTGGTGGAGGGAGGGGGGGGGGAGGAGGAGGAGCTGGTCCTACTTTGGTGAGATACCTCCCAGACCACAGCGTGCTAGGACCAGCAACCGTTTGAGATCCTGGTTTCTCTGTGTGTCTGTGTGTGTGTGTGTGTGTGTGCGGCGTGAGCCATTTTGAGCGCATAATGGCATACAGAACTCACACTACTTGCGGGGAGTTTGAGGAGGAAAACAGAGACGTCCAAAAGTGGAGGATTGATGAGTATTTATATATAAAAAAGGATTCAAACAAAAGTGATCGATAAGCGGTGACGGTAGTGATTTGTGGGCGCTCTCGTGTAGTTCAGCGTGTTTTTGTGTGTTTGTGAGCGTTTGTTTTCCCCCATTTGAGTAGTAGTATATATTTTTATATGCATGTTGGTGTGTTGTTTTATATATCATTTCCATTTTTGCCCCCCCCACTCTCCCGATTTGTGTCGCGTTAAAATTTACTTTTTTTTAGGTAAAGACGGGAAAAAGCAAACAAAAAAAAGAGCAAGGATCACACACACACACACAAACACACACACACACACACACCAGAACTAAATAAAAGCGGTCGTCGCTTCTGTGTGTGTGTGTGTGTGTTTTGTGTGCGTGTGTGTAGGTGGTTGTGTGTGTGTGTGTGCGTACGTTCTCTCCTTTTTCTAGTAATGAAACCGGAAGTCCTGCCAACAACAACAAAAAAACGAAAGTAAAGATGTGCTAAAGCGAGAAAAACAATAGACAAAAAAACGCAGAAATGCGAGAGAAGAAATGACTATCACTTGCACCACCCCCACCCCCACCCCATTACCACAACCATTCACCTCTCAAAAAAAAAAACACCAAAAGAATATGTACACACGCTCATTTTCTGCTCCCCCCCCTCCCTCCCCTGCGCACGCCAGCCGGCCAGACAGACAACGCAGGATGATAGTTCCAGGCAGACAAATTTTCCCACCACCGGAGCACACATTTTGCTGTCCTGCTTTCTCTCCTCCCCCCTCCCCACTCCCCGCGTGCCATCACCGCCCGCCTGATGGTGACGCGGAAGAAAAAAAAGGGGAAAGGAGGAGGGGAGAGAGAGAGGGTGCAACAAGAGCATCAAAAGAGGTATGCCTCCGTTGTTATTGTTGTGTGTTCCAACCGCATTCACTGTCTGTCTGTCTTTGTCTCTTTCTCTTCCTATCTCCCTGTTTTTTCGGTACATGCAATTTTCAAACACCCACATCCGCACAAACACAGACAGCCAGATGGGGCGCGCTCGACCCCCTACACACACACACGCACACACACACACACAAACACACACGCACACACGCACACATACCGCGAATAATTGAAAGCTGTTTCACCTACTCCTTTTTAAATATCTTTTTAAATGCTTGTCGCCACCCGAAAGACGGCAACACATGCGCTAACTCGTGTGCGGTTTGCGAATACGATATAATCACAACTAAGCACGTGCATTTATCGATACGGTCTCAAGCTGCTCTCCCCCCCCCTCTCTCCCCCTCCCCCTCCCCCTCCCCCGCCGCCGCCGCTGCCGCCGCTCCTCTTGTGCGCAGCCACGCACGTACGCACGTCCCTGCGAGTATGTGTCTGCTTGAAACTGTTCTGCATTCACACTCACCAAAGGTCTACCGGCGGCTGCACATCGCTGCTTATATAGGCGGCGGGGGGACACACGCGCCTAATGTGGCATGGGCGTCCACGCCTGCCTAACTATCATTGAGTCTTGAGTCTATCGTCCTTTGTCTCCCCCCTCCCTCACTCTGACTGGCAATCATGCATACACGCACACACACACACACATATATATATATATATATATATCTGCTAACGCGTCTGGCGCCCTGGAGCCAAACAAGCGGCTCACACACGCAACGATAAGAGCTGGAGACGAGAGGGGGCTAGTATAGGATATTGTCTTGGGTGATACGTCAGTCCGAAGTCTCAGAAGGCTCACTTCTGTCCTTGTAGGCATACACACACACACACACACACACGATCAGTCACACTCACACCTACTCACGTGCTCTAGCCACATCTTTTGCGTTATGAAAAACGGGATTTCCCTCTTAGTGTTCATCTTATCCTTCTGTTTTGTGACTTGATCTATTGGCACAACCGTGTTGAGGTGTGTACCGCTCATTTGTTTTTGCTGCTGCTGCTGTCGCACTGCGAGGGAATCGGTATACGTTTACCGACACTTTTACACATTTTGGGGCATCTGCGGTCATACGCCCATAGTGGGCCTCCCTCCCCCCCCTCCCTCCCTCCCCCCCGGAGCGCATCACACAGTGCACTCTTCCCTTTTTTTTTTGTTTATTGTGACCCCCTTAAAAAAAAGTTTTGTGTGTAAATTATTTGTAGGTAGGGCAGCTTACGGTGGCCTCATATGCAGAGGAGGTTTTGTGGGTGATTCTGCCAACCCGAACTCCTTTAGTTTTCCTCCTCCTCGTCTGCCTTCTTGCACTTCGTAGGGCTCAGGTCTTCCGTTTCTTTCTCCTCTCGCACTCCCAACCCTCTGGGACAGAGGAGCGTGCATTCAAGTGTGTGTGTGTGTGTGTGTGCGTCTGTCTCGTAGCGCACGGGTCTGAACTCCTCGGATGTGTATGCTGTCTCTTGCTCAGTTGTCTCTCATAGCTCACTGGAGGCGTTAGCGCACAACAACCACACACACCCATTCACACGCGCGCAACGCGAAGGGACATGCTGGCTTCACCGTCAATGGGGGCCGCGGCTCTTGTGCTTGCGGCGGTGGCGGTATTGCTTCTCGGCAGTGAGGCGGTGCTGCCTGCTTATGCTGCTACTCCTACTGATGGTGGTTCCACGTGTGGCAGAAGCGCGGAAGCCTACTACCTCCCAGATGGACAAGACTACCGAGGTACGGTGAACATGACCGAAAGTGGCATTCTGTGCAAGATGTGGCCTTCGCAAGGCCTACAGATTGGGGCGATCCCAGTAGACCCCGCGACCGCGGTGGGAAACCACGGCTATTGCCGCAACGCCAATGGACTGGAGCGGCCCGGATCCTTCGCAGCGACGCCCGGTGGTGGCTATGAGTTTTGCACGATCGGGCCCGTCCGCACGGGAAGCCCCTCAACAACGCCGACGGTGTTGTTCTGGCCCTTGAGTGGGGCAATAATGGTTGCTGATGGCAGTCATATCTACGCTCTCGGCGTCGAGGCCTTCGCATCCGAAACATCGCCAGCGCACACGCATCCCCTTTTGCTGAATGTGTCGACATCCGTGAATGCGTATGTGGTCTACGAGGCGGCACAGCCGCTGCGTGCTCGGGCGCGGCACACAGTCGCATCGACCGCCACAGATGCGCCCAGCTCGATACGGTTTATCTCGACCGACTCTATTGTTTACAACCAGCCGATCTTCGTGGAGCTGCAGGGCATCACGAGCGCCACGCAGGTACTCCTCTACAGGAACGAAGACCCTACGAACCCAACGGTCTACACTGGTGGGGCCTTTCGGCTGAAGAAGTCCACGGACATCGTAGCGGTGGTGAGTCGAAGGCACTTGTTGTTCGCCAGGTACAGGCTCAACATTACAGCGCCACCGCTGAACGTCTACCCGCCCTCTGGAACTTATGTCGGTGGCGTAAACGTGCTCGTCAGCGACCCGCAGCCGCCAGCGACGTACTACATGTACGTGAACCGATCGATCGAATGGAAACCCCTCAGCACGCTTCTCTTCAAATGGACCGCGGTCGGCACCAGCGAGCTGGACTTCCGCGCGCTCCACGTCCAGGGGATCACGTCGATGGAGAGGGTCGTGTATACAGTTCTGCCAGCGTCGCCCGCGATTATCAGGCCTGACCCTTCTATGGTCTATCACCGCCCAGTCAACGTAACTTGCACAGCACCGCTCGGGGCAGCTGTGCCACTTTCAGTGTACCGCGACACCGCGATGCAAGATGCCGTGGTGGAACACGTCTTTTCTGTTATACTCGGTGAGCCTGGTGCGTACACGGTGACGTGCAGCTACGCAGACGACTTGCTGACGACGCATACGTCGTCAGCAGCTCTGCAGATTGTCGCTGTGCCAATGCAGCGGCTGACATGCACCCCCCCATGCGGCGTCGAGTTCCCCGCTATCGCGCTCTCGCTTCGGACAGAGCTTAAGGCCTCAAATCTGCTGCCGGGTGCCTTGGCCACGTCGTGGTCTGTTTGTGTCTCGGCTACCAGGGGTGCGCGCATCCCTGTGGTCACCCGCTCCCCCGACGCCGATACTGTCTTTGTGTACGAGGTTTTCCACAGTGAGCCGATCCAGAAACCCACAGCGATGGAGGTGTATGTGACAGCCCACTCGCTGGATCCCCTCGAGGCGGACAGTCCACAGACCACGTGCGCGTATATTCTTTACTCCCTGGGCGCCTCACCCGCGCGGGTCTTCACAGCGATTCCCAAATGCGCGACGGCGGGTTCTCCGACGAGCTCGGCATGCATCGTTGCGGTCAAGCGGGAGCTGGTCTCGTGCCTCCACTTCTACTCTACTGAGCTGCTATCAATGGACGCCCTTGGTCCGATCGCGGTGATGCATATCAGAGGTTTGACGGAAGCGATTACGTCAGACGTGTACACTCGCATGGGTGCGTGTCTCGCTGACTTGCAGCGACTCGGTGTCCTTTCCATTTTGCACAACGAAACAAGTGGTGAGAATGTGCTAGCAACATCGTGGCATGTCGCTACCCCAACACACATGGCGACAGAGGTGTACACAGGAGTGCCGATCACAGTGAACGTTGTGGGCTTCCGCGCGGATGCCGGCATGTACCACCTGGTGCGCAATGGCTACAGCTGCGAGGATGTAGGCGTGCTGCCGGAGACGGTCCCTGGGGTCTCCGCGTACGCGGCGGCGGCCACCGGGTCGTCTCGAATTCCACTCAGTACAAACAACTCGATTCACCTCACGTTCCGTGTGCCCATCCAGGGGCAGTACAGGCTTTGCGGCTACGTCAGCGGTGCTCTCTACGAGGTGCCCTTCATTTCTTCTACGGTCGACTCTGTCACCTCGGCGGTCACCCAGTACTTGCACGTGGTTGCGCAGCCGTGGCCCGCCGTCGCCGCAGCGTCAGCTGAGGAGTGCGGTGGTCGCGTCCCGCCGGACATGGAAGGCGTCGCGCTCTCCTTTTCAAGGGCCGCCACCCCAACTGGTGCATTCCCGTCCCCGTCGTACTCGTACAACAGCGCAACCTGGAGCACGGCGCAGCTCCCGTTTGACGCAGCGGCGCAGCTGAGCGGTCCCGATTCATTAAGCATTGGCCCGCTAAGTCGCCAAACCCAACCACTCGAGGTCGTTGACACCTCCCTCGGCGTCACAACGGGGGCTTCGCGGAGATGCGTCTTCTTCGTTTCTGCTACAAGTCTGCCCGTTCAGCCGGACGTCACCTACTTTTTCTACACAGTGAATGCGAGTGAGGTGCCGGACTCCTTGACGGGAGTGATGCTGCTCCTGAAGGGCCAGTTCCAGCCAAGCGAGGTGATCGTGATCGACGTGTACGGCAGAGGACCAGCAACCATGGCAGACGACAGCGCATCATCGCCGCTGCGGCTGCTGCGTCGCGTGACGGCGCGGCCTTCTCCCGCAACGGCGTACGAAGTAGCTTTGCCAGATGCCGTCCTCGGCCTGGAAGCTGGTGTGCAGCAAGACCCGTACGTAATTCACGTGACGCTTGACGGCATGCAAGTGACGGCGGTCCCTTCAACGGTGGCGCTGTCGCCGCTGGCGCTCGCCATGGAGACCTGCACATCTTGCGCTTCCAGGCTCTGCTACGATGGGAAGTGCGTGTGCAAAGACAATCAAACAAAGGTGGTGTCTGTCTGTGAGATGGAGAGCGACAGCAAAGGGGATTCTCATAGTGACGACTCAACCAACTCGTCTTCACCCTCCGGTCCTGACGCTGGCGAATCTATTAAGAGTGTAAGCATGTGGCAGCGGCTCCTGTTCCTGTTGGCCTATCTTGGTTTGCTGGCGGTCATTGCTGCGTATATCTTTATCGCTGTCAAGCGCAGTAGCGGTCGCCACTCACATGCCTCCCGCAGTGAAAACATCACACTGGAAGCCTCTTAAAGGGACGAGGCGGATCGTGTGGAGTGGGTGGGGGGTGGGGGGGGGAGGGAGACAGTGAGATGAGATGACCTCTGTACTCACATGCAGGCGCCGAGGTGAAGGGAGGTGGTCGCTAATAGTTGGAGATCGGTATGGGATGTCAACGGCACGACGCCTGTGTGTGTGTGTGTGTGTGTGTGTGGCAGCCTTTTCTGCTGCCCTACATGGGCAACTTTTTGAGCGTAGCGAACGCTTTCTTCATGAGCACGGCGGGGTGGGGTGGGGACGTGCGGGAGGGAGGGGAAAATATAGCTCGATCGGCCTACTCAGGGTGCTCACTGTGATGCAAGTGTGCTCAGCAGGACTACCCGAGCAAGACCGCACGGAGACGCGTACGGCGTGAGGCTCGAGGCAGCCACGGCAAGGGTGAAATGGTGATATGGACATGAAGTCCATGAATGGAGGTCTGCAGGTAAGCCGAGGAGGGGGCGGGGGGGGGTGCCAGGGGACAACCGAGATGACGGATGCACACTGGTGGGGTCTCTGTGTTGAAGAAGATCTCTTATCCAAAGGGCATGCGGGTGTGCCGTTGCAGGAGTTTGGTGGTGGTGGTGGTTTGGGGAGGGAACGCACACGCACTCCAATGTGAAGCAGGGAAGGGACAGCCGTCTTGATGCACAGAAGTTCGAGTGTCTATGTAGGGACGCAGTGGCCTCCTGTAGGTAAGGGACTCGCAGAAAAGGCAAGGCAAATGTGGGCATCGCTGCGCCCGTTGCGCTCAGGCCGCTGGCCCATATGAGAAGAGCATCTTCGAGGAGAGTGGTGATCCAAGCGAGGTGGCGTGGGCAGAGGAGTTGCCCTGCTCCCTCTCTTTTTTTTTTCTGCCTCAAACCCCATTCGCCTGACCGCTTCGCTTAGTCTCATAAGACACATTAAGACGTGGGAGAGCGGCGGAAGTGACCAAAAAAAAATATGGTCAAATCGCCGTTGGAACGGTGGACTCCTGAATTTGCATCGCATCAGCAGGGACGATGACCAACCAGAGTTATGGATGCGTCCACATTGCCACCCCCCCCCTCTCTCGCTTTCCTCTTCCTGTTCCCCCACGCAGACACACACCTGTTCCTTGTTTTTTGTATTTCGCCCGTCTTTCTCTGTCTGTGTATGTATGTGTGTACGTATCTGGTGAAGCGCTCTTCGAAAATAATATATTCATATATGTACACACATATATATATACATATATATATATATGTATGTGTATGTCTCCTCGCCCCTGTCTCCACTTGTCCTTCCTCCCCGTATTTTCTTCGCGCATCAGAATATATCCAGCTGTGTCGTCTGAAATTGACACCAGCGCCTCGCTAGTCGTTGTTGTAACAAAAAAAAGGTACATACATATTCATACGTACATATGTTCATTTCCTGTTGCGCCTATCTTTTTCCCTGCACTTTGTTGTGCGCCTTCACTCTGTCTGTCTTGATTTGTCTCCTCCAATCTCCCCCGTTCAATCTCCGGCTGTGTGGCTTGGCATCAAATATATCTATTCGCTTGACGTGGCGCTCATATTCCAAGGAACATCACAAGCGAGCCCCCCTCCCCCCTCTGGCGGACAAATCCATTGAGCGCAACGCTGACGTGTACTGCGCCGGTGCCGCCATGTGACCTCCCTCACTCTCCCCCTCTCCCCCTTGTCTTGCCCTTTCTCCATCAATTCGCACGCACGCTCATCTCTGCACCACTGCACGAGTACTCCCTTTCAAAAAGTTGATCTACTGAAGTAGCCCACAAAGGCTTTCACAGATGCACTTGGTGGCAAAGCGAAAAGAGACGGCGAGCGCCTCGGCAGGGGTGCTGTGCTCACCGACTCGCATGTATATTGACGCTGGGGCTGACTTCCCGGATGAGCCGCTCGATACAGAGGAGGAGCTGCGGGTCTGGTCTGATATGGACACTAGTCGTCCTGCATCACCGTCACCGGTGATTGGGAGTCGGGCCCGGTGTGTGCGTCACCGATACCAGGGCGTGTTCCAGGAGCGCCACGTCTTTATCATGGTGGTAGTCATAATACTGATCTTCATCGCCTCTACATTTCGGATGGACACGAGGACCGAGCTGGAGGAGATCGAGCGGATGTACAACTTCAAAGAGTCTCTAAAACGGTCGGCGAAGGGCACGCGCCGCTTCAAAGCAAAGTAGTAGTAGAGCGTTCACCAAAGGTTCGATGTTTCAGTCAGCACAGGTGACGCGGGCGCACGCCCACCCCCCTTTTTTTTGGCTACTTTTCCCCAAGGATCCCAACTGGGACGAGTTTTCTTACAGTGCTTCGCCCCTTTCTTTTTGCCGTATTGCGTTTGGGCGACTCTCTTTTTTTTTTCTTTATCCGCACGCGTGTTGTTTGCACGCTGCTTTTCCTGCGACACCAGCTCTGGCAGTCAACTTTGCCCTGACTCTTCTTTCCTCATGGGGCGGGCGGGGGCGGGGGTCTTTCCGTGATCTAGGAAAGGGTTCGGGCATGAGAGGGAGAGGGAGAGGGGGGGGAGTACAGCCGTGGTTCGGAAGAAAAGCGGGTGAGACATGACTGTTCTCTCTGAACGCCACAGTCCCCTCCCCTCCCCTCCCCCTTCCCTCTCTCCCCCTATCCATACCGCTGGATGAGACTGTTGAGTGCACTGTGGATACAGTGTGGGGACGCTGTGAGTGTGCCGCTCTGTGTCTGCAGATGTACCCCCAGCAGTAGCAGCACCAGCAGCAGAAGCAGCAGCGGCGGCGGCGGCGGCACCTTCAAAACTTTTGTTATACACTCCGTTTCCTTCCTTTTTCTCCACATTTTCTCTGTACGCCTCATTGCACAGGACGGAGAGATTGAAACACGATTTCGAGGCACTTCTTGTGTGCTCTACAGGGAAAGAGGAGAAAGGTGATTATATCTGTCATGTACTGTTGATACACCTTTAAACAAAGGCTGAAGCAGAGGGGGGCTAATCCAAAGAGTTGCGTACACAGAAAATATATGTACATGTTTTCACACACGTGTTTTGTGTGTGTGTGTGTGTGTGTGTGTATTCTGGGTGTACATATTTTTTCCTTTCCTACGTTTTGTCCCCTCGGGGACTTGAAGTGAATCGTGATGGTTATCACTTTCCTGTTAGTTACTTCTCTGATGATACAGCGCGAGAAGCATGAGGAGGAGGGGGGGGGAGGGAGGAGAGAGGAGGAGGAGGAGGAGGGGGAGCTGTTCTTCACTGTATGTGTGCTCTTGCACCGGTGCACTGTGCGTGGTTAAGGGCGTGACGACTTTATTCCCCTCCTTTTTTACTCACGGAGAACCCCAACATTTGTTTTTCGCCCCCCCCCCCCCCACTCTTTTTCCTGCCCATCCCTTCCAGAAGATCTGTCGCTCCTTTATTTATCCTTGGAACAACAACAACACAATAGTATCACCGATCTTCATCCCTGTTTCCTCGCAAGCCTCGTGTTCTTGGCAACTGAAGGCGTATGAAGCGAGTCAACAAGGGAAGCAAAAAAAAAGAGAAGACTTGTGTGACGGTCCTGCGGGGTGGGGTGGGGGGTCGGACTCGCCCCCCTTCCCTCTCCCCCTCTCCTCCCATGGAAAAAAAAACCCTCGATTCCATCAAAAAACTTTTCTGTCACCACCATCGCACTTTTTTTTTACGTCACGGTTCCGATCCATGAAGATAACACTGCTAACTGTCACGTTTGTGGATTGAAGAGGGGGGAGGGGAGAGGGGGGGATGTCACAGAGTAAGGAGGCGGCAAGAAGAATTCGGTAGACAGACGGAACGAAGTTGTGCGTAGGGCACAGGTAAACACCACGCAGATATGGGCCATGTGTCTTGTAATGTTTGTGAGCATTATTGTCGCTGTTGTTGCTGTTGGGGGGGAGAAAGAGAGACTTCACGAACGAATAACGACACACTACGTGTGATGCGTTTGGACCCCCCCTTGCAATTCTCTTCGCTCTTTTCCTAGGCTTCACATTGCAATTTCTTTTCCTCGCTCCCCCCCTCTTCCTCCTCTCCTTCTTCGCCCTCTTCCCTTGCCGGACCGTTGGTGTTCTTTCTCTGGAGTACACCTCCAGTTTGGGTTCTTTACGTATACGCGTATGCATGGTTGCCTTTTATTGTTTCCGACATTTTTTTGGTTGTCTTTCCCCCTTTTTTTTGGGGGGGGGGGAGTGGATAAGTGGGCAGGAAGGAGGAGGAGGAGGATGCCATTTTCTCACATTATTTCTTTCCCCAGAAAAGTATAGACGAACAAACGACATGCGCGCATATTTTCTCCTATTTTGTTCATCTTGGCTGGTGCTCTTGCGTTCGTATAGGATGACTCTCTCCTCCTTCGTGTCTTTCGCTCTCTTCCCCCCCCCTTCCCCCTCTCACCACCCTCATTCACTATATGTGCGTCTTTCTCTCTTCTATGCAGCTGTTGCAGTATGTGGGTTGTGCGCCAGAGATGACGTATAGGGTTTGAGGTGGTGGTGGTGGTGGTGGGGTGTTCACCCCCCCACCACCGCCTTCACCGATCTTCCGCTTCTTCCACCCCTGTAACGAGTAATCTCCCCATAAAAAAAAGCAAAAGTGAGATGTGTGCGTGTCTAAAACTCTCGAGACGCCTACACACCCAAATCACACCTCCCCCCATATATATATTTTGTGAATTCCCCGATTCCTGTGTGTGTGTGTGTGTGTGTGTTGTGTGTGGCTGCGGATGTGTCATGCACATGGACCACTTTTGATTACCCCAGACCTCCATTGGGGTTTCCTCTGCTGCTCTCGCAACGAATTCTCACACTCTCTTGCGCGTCTACCCGAATCCTATCAACTCCCATCGCTCCGCCTGCCTGCTCTTAGCGCCCGTGTTTTCCGTGTCCCACAGAGCTTTTGGGCTCTCTTTACTCCTGTCCACTCTGCACGGCGGGTGCCTTGGACACTTGTATTTTCATTTTTGTGCTACTTGTGTCCTCTATCCCTCCCTTCCCCACTACTCTTCCCCCCCCCCCTCCCACTCCAGACGCTTGCCAAGGATGGAGGGGCAACCGAGCGCTCCGTTAAACGGAAGGAGGATGCGCCGTGGGATGCACGAGTATCACAAGCGGCAGTTGCACTACCGTCTCGTTGCACGTTTTGTGATTCGACTGCTGATTTGGCTCCTTTGTGCCCGCCTCGTGTCCGAGTGCCACTCATACGCCCTGCAAGCTTTCCTTGTGCTGTCTCTGGTGCTGACGATATGGTTCTCGGTGAGCGTGTCAGACGAGCAAGACAACCAGGGGGGGCGGGCGGCTCCTGTACCCGCAAACAATGACGGTATCAAACGTGGTTGCGAGACCGACAAGGGTGCACTAGGTTTTCCCGGCCCCAATCTGAGACAACCGACGGTAGCTCCGTCTGCATCGTCTTGTGCGACGCAGGAAATGCTCACCTGTGCGGAAAGAGACGATGGTGCTGCGACTGCGTCCATGAAGCCGCCCTTCACCGGTGTCTTGACCCCGTCGCAGCACGTCGCCTTAATGAAGGAACTCGGAGAGATGCTCACCATTGGTGCAACCCGCTGCGCAATGGACGCTGCTTTTCGGCGGAAGCTAGCGAAGACGGAGATGGATGAGGTAGAGACGTGCATTTGTGGAAGCGGGGATCGGTTCGGGCGCTGCTGTGCACCAGTGAGGGACCTCTTACTACGTGTGGTCGATGAGGCCTGAGACAACCCCCCTCCTCCTCCCCCTTCTACCACCACCACCACTGGTGTTCGTTTTGGAGGACAAGGGGCATGTGTGTTTCATTGTTTTCTTCATGGCAGTGGAGAGGTCGATGCGACTGCCATGCCAGGTGAACTGCTGAGGATGAGTAAACGAGAGGAAATCTTATCTATCTATATATAACAGGGTGAAGGGGAGACATGACCTAGACAAGGCTACATATGCCCACATCAAACAACCTGAGTCGATCAAAAAAAAAAAAACCACACCTACCGAGCCTCTACAGGGAGTTATCACTGTATTTTCTAGACTTCGAATTGTAGGCGTCTCTTTTACGTTTGGAGTTCTCTTTTTATGCCTCTTTTTTTTGAGAGGAGGAAAAGGGAGGGGGTGAGTGCGCCTCGGCGTGTGTGTGTGTGTGTGGAGGGACGTTCGGACATCTGGCACGTTTTGAGGTCCGAGCGTTGTGACCCTAGGGGCGTGGGCGGCCATTTGCTGTCTGGCGATGGCTCGGAGCGAGCTGCGACAGTGAACGTGGCTGCCCAATTCGTGTGGTGAGGCAACTTGTGGAGCGGTTGAGTACCGTTTGAGGCAGAGACGGTGCCCCGGCGACTCTGCTGGTCACTCCTGTAATGCGCGTGGACCGCTTCTTCCCATCAAAAATGTTCTCCTGTGGCAGTTTTGGGGATGGCGAGAGGGGGTGGGGGTGGGGGAGGGTGACGCCAAACGGGAGTGCTCTGTACTGTTTCCTTTGAGTTCGTATGACTGGAATACCCTTTATGCTATCGACTATTTTCTTCTTTTTCTCTCCTTTCATCACGTCACCTGCCTGCGACGGTTGCACACACGCACACTCACACACACACGCGCGCGCGGAATGCACAGTTGCACGCCTCACTTGTCACTGTGGGTGTCATTGATTCCACTGTTTTGTCTCATTCGCACTGGAGTATGCTTAGGCGCTCGCGGGTGTCCCTCACGTCGTTGCAGAGCCGCCGCCGGTGGGAGCAACGCATTGTGTCGATTCTTTCCGAGCATAGGGAGGAGGGCGTTGACGCTGTCGCGAAGCGTTTTCAGCGAATTTATAAAGAGCGCCGCTACACTCCTGTCGAGGAAGTCTTCCCACCCCTTCCTGCTGCTGCTGCTGCTGCTGCGGATGTGCAAGGGCTGACCTCTTCTAGTTCTAAACAGGGTCTTCACTCTGTTCAGCAACCCGCCAATCCACTGGTGCTGCGCGCCGCTTTCCTCGGGCCGCAAAACGCGGGAAAGACGTCGCTCGTCAACTCAATGGCGCTCAGCAACGTCGGTGCCGTAAGCAACCGCTATGGAAGCACTAAGGACTGGACCAAGGCAGTGGCCACAGTGCATGACACGCAGCTGCTCCTGCTTGACACACCGGGCATAGTTCAGCGGGCTACGCAGCGCACGCGCCGCAAATTCGCTTCCGGCACGGCGAAGGCGTACGACGCACTTTTTGTGGCGGACCTCGTTGTTCTGGCTCTCCCTGTGGGTGTAGGTTTTGTGGAGAAGGAACACAAGGTGATCGCCACGGAGGTGGTGCGTCGCGCTGCTGGCCGCGAGCTCCCTGTAGTCCTTGCCATGACGATGATGGACAAGGTGCAGACACCGCGCCACCGCGAACTGTACTTCGCGATGCGCACGGACCTCGAGTCTCTCGGATTGCCAGTTGCTGCGACGCACGAGGTGAGCGTCAAGGGTGGTAGTGGATTGGTCGAGCTGAAGGACTGTCTTTGCCAATATGCAAAGCCAGGGGCGTGGGAGCACTACCGCCGCGAGGTGACTGATTTGACTCCCCCGCAGCGCGTGGCTGAGCTGCTGCGGCAAACGTTTATGGAGCTGCTCCCTCACGAGATCCCGCACTGCATGAGGCACCGTGTGCTGGGATGGACGCGCAAAGACTCGGGGACGACGGAGGTCGTGGTGGAGGTCTTCTTTGATCGCCCTGCGTACATGTTCACCTTCTACAGCAAGTTGGAGGCCATATGCCTGCGTGCGCAGCAGCTAACAGAGCGGGAGCTGCAACCCCACCGGTTCCGCTTCGTTTTCCAAGCCTTCATCTCCCCAGGTGGGCTCTCGAGGTCGTGAGGTGTGGTTGGGGAGGGGGGGGGGAGGAGGAGGAGGAGAGAGTGATACTTGTTGTCTGATATCCAACGCAATGTTTCATGTTGGACCTCTTCACAGTTTTAATTATGCCCTGGAAGTGTATTCGTGTAGCTCTCTCTCTGTCTCTCTGTGATGAGATTTATCGAGGATGCCACCACACGACGTTTACTGGACCTCCGTTTCTCTCAATCGCTCGAGTATCTTTTATATACAGATATATTTCCAAGGGGCGAGGGTGGAGGGAGAGGCACCAAGGAGAAAACGATACGCTGAAGCCAAAAAGTGGAAAAACTGAGAGTGTGCGTGTCTCCGTCCGTGTCTCCGTCGGACGGCTCCCATTCAGTGTCTCTGGCGACGAGACGCGTCCCAGTGAAGTCGCTGCGAAGGGGTGACATGAGGGGTGTTGGTGGTGGCGGGGGAGGGTCGACTCAGAGCAAGATAGTCCTTGGTTCCACATTCAGTCGATACACCTACAAGTCTCACAGAAAAGCAAAGGCGAGACACACACGCAATGTCTTCCCTTTGCCTCTCGTACACGAGCCTCTCCCCTCATCTGCCTACGCGCCCCCACAGACTTATATCGGTCTGACCATTCTCATGTTTTTCCCCGCACCCCCACCCTTCCTTTCTTTTTCGGCTTTTTCTCCATCCCGATGGGGGGTTTCTCTCACCGCGTACTACTATCTGCGAACCTTCATGTCCTCCCCTTTCCCCATCTCCATGGATGCGCAAGGAGGGCTGTCCCGGTCTGCTGCATGCAGCTCCCCACAGACTTTGATTCATCCCCCCCCCCCCCCCCCCACGTCTTCTCCCTCCTTTTTTTTTTCTGTGTCTCCGTGGTGTTGTGGGTGAGTGTCAACCACGCTGACCAACACACCCGCCGCCTCCACCGCCTCATCTTTCTACTGACGCCACTGTTGCTGCAACGTCGCTGTCCTTCTGCTCCTTAATGTCGCTTCTTTCTTTTTTTCTCTCCCCCTTCCTTTTTGTTCATTTGACTTTGATGTGTGTCGCGAGGCTGTTCTTCTCGATTTAGTTCACTGGAGCACCCAGCCATACTGGATGTCGAGCTGTTCCCATCCCACCTCTGCCCTTTTCGTGGATCGGCAAAATGGGCGCACAACGTGCACCATCTGCGGCGATGTCGTGATTAGCGACCAGTACGAGCTCGACCCCATCTTCGCACAGGGAGGTCGACAACCGGCCAGCGGTGGTGGGGGGCTTCGTAGTCTTGCCGGCAGTTTTCGCCCCGCCACCTCGTACAAGGGCTCCAGCACGAGCATGACTCATTCGCACTCCCGCCCCACCATCGACAAAGCACGCCGTGAGATGCTCAACATCAGCCGTCAACTTGAGATCAGCGAAGATACAGTAGAGCGTGCCCTCGGCATCTACAAGGTGGCACTGAGCTTGAATGCAATCTCTGGCACGCGACCGAGTGTCCTCTGCGCGTGCCTCTACGCGGCCTGCCGACGTGAGCGCACGTCGCACGTCATCTACGACTTCTCCGAGACCAATGGCGAGGATCCACACACGATCTTGTCGCAAATGAAGTTCATTTGCCACGCCACCCACACAGAGGTGCCTGTCATCGACCCATCATGTTACGTGCAGCGGTTTGCCGAGCAGATGGACCTCGGGTCACAGACGACAGACGTGGTTGTCTGCGCCCTCAAGGTGCTGCGGGCCATGCAAGATGACTGGATTAGCTGTGGTAGGCGGCCGATGGGTGTGTGCGCTGCTGCGCTGCTGGTGGCCTGCTATGTTTTTGGCATTAGACGTACGCCAGAGCAGGTGTGCGGGATGGTGCGACTTACGTCCAACACGATCAGCAAACGGCTGACTGAGTTTGCGGCCACACCCACGGCTCGCCTGGAGAGTATTGACAACTACCAGCCATCGCACGAGACATTGCCACCGGCCTTCAATGATTCCAGCCGCAAATCCACCGAGGAGGACGTGCACGCGAGTATGCGCGAATTGTCAGCCATCTTCTACGAACTTGTCTCAGAGGCGAAGACGTCGCAGCCCGCCACGCCGGAGCGGTGTGACAAGTGGCGCCGCTTCATCATGAAGCATTGCGAGCTGGAGGATATCGTCCCACTGGAGGAGAACTTAGACTTGAAGGGACTGACGCCAGCCCAACAGTTGCATATTTTGGGTCTGCCCCACACAAAACCGATCCCACTGGAGGAGGTTGAGCGCAGTGTGAAGCAAGAAGAGCACCGTCTGCTGATCAAGCGCGAGATATCTCTTCACAGCGGCAGTGAAGCGGGCGGAAGCCGATTTGTAGAAACAGGTGGGGTGCCAGGCAATCCTGGTGTGTCGTCCACCGGTATACCGGTGTATCTGCTGCCCGACGAGTCCTTGGCGTCTTCGCTCGCAAAGGCACCATCGGCGGTGGGGTTTCCCGACGATGGGGGTATGTCTTCTGCCTTGACTCATATGGGGGACGCCACGATGGATTCGCCGGAGCAGCTGCAGTGGATGACGGACCAGTACACGCGGCTAATGAACAGCAATGCAGAAGTCATGGGTTTGCGCAACGATTTTGACTTTGCCGACGAGGACGGCGTCGATCGCGTTGATGGCGGAACTACAGGCGGCGCTGTCGCCTCCTCTTTAAGCCACCCTACGCAGAACGACCTCTTCGGCCATGGATTTTTGCAGGAACGCGGGGGAAGTCCGCTGCCGGGCACCCCAGCCGACAAGAATGAGTGCCGCCTTCTTGACCGAGACGACGAAGGGGTCCGTCTCGCTCTGGAGGAGATCCTGTACGACCGCGAGCGCCGCCACGCTCTGCCATGGGAGTTCCTCGTGCTTCCACAGACCGCAGAGGACGACTGCACCGACATTTTGCCTTACCTCGTGCTAGACAACGAGGAGCGCCTGCGGCGCGAGCGCGTCGGTCTCTCTCTTTACGGCGAAAAATGGAAGCGCGGTCGTGCCAGAACGGAAGAGGAGATTCAAAAACTGGAGGATGCGCGCGCCTCAAAGCGGCGCCGGCGCAGCGTTATAGCCGAGCCCGCTGTCGACGTGCCCTCGGCGATGGAGCGCGCATTGCGCGGCCGCGGAGCGGGTGTGGTGAACATATCCCAAATCGATGAGCTTATTCCTGGCATGCTGGAGGGTGTCGAGGATGAGCCAAACGCAGACTGGGACTGAAGAACACGGGGTCTCAGTTTTATTGCGTGTGTGTGTGTGTGTGTGTGTGGAGGCACAGCGCTGCTGTCATCCATGTCGCGCTCTTGACACAGCCCATGTTGGCACACATGTACCCCTTGATCCCTTTCGATCATCTGTCCAAAAGAAAAGAGGGCGTGTGGTCCACCGAAAAATGGCGGGAGCCTTCACTTTTTTTTTGTGTGTGTGCGTGTGTGTGTGTGTGGATCGGTGTGACCTCCTGATGTGTTGTGCACCGTGACTGAAGATTTCAGGTCTGTTATATTCAAGGGTGTATAGCTGCTCCCCCCCATTTCTTTCGCTCTACCTTGGCAACCAAGGGTAAACCTCGGCGGTGCACGCCGTTTATAGCACACACATCGAGTGGCGAGAGTGGATGGAAAGGGAGTGTGTGGATGTGTGTGTGTGTGTGTGGACGGTAAAAAAAAATGGGCGACAGATTGTCTACCCCAGGCCCAAATTAACCGACTCCCCCTTCTCCGCCCTCCCTCCCTCCCCCTCCTCTCTTCCCCCTGCGCAGTTCCTGCCTCCATGTTCAGGATTTTGAAAACTACGTGTATGTGCGGCACGTCACGGTTGTTGTTGCACAGGTGTGCGCTTTCTGAGATGGTTTTTTCTTCCTCTTTATTTTCACGCGCCACTCCTCCTCTCCCTCGTTTGCTGCTCTCTCTCTCTCTCTCTGTGCGTTGGTGTCGTGCCTCTTACCTCTTTCACTGCACTCCCCTCCCATCCCCTCCCCCCTCTTCTAACCCGCTCCTAACGGGGTCCCTCACCGCCTTCAGATAGGACCAACACTGGCACTTACGTTCTTCGTCGCAGGTGCCGAAAATCTCGTACGATTCATCCGCCCCGCCCGTCCCCCCCCCCCCTGCTCTCCTCCTCCTCCCTTTTCATTTTTTTTGTACACGCGTTTTCTACTCCTCTGTCAAGGGGCGGCAGTAGGAAATGGAGGGGAAAAATCGCTTTCGCACGCGATGGACGCAGGAGCCCATTTTCAGTGGCGGCGCGCTGGCCTCTCTCTCTCTTCCCGTCTCGGATACCGCTCTAACGCCAGCACTTTCGTCGTCGCCCGCTCTAGATGAATGCCTCGTCATGGCGTGCGGTGACACGGTGAACATCGTGTGTGCGAAAACTGGCGAAGTGCTGTGCAAGTACACGTTGCCCATTGAGGATGTGATTCTACACATCGACGCCGTGACAGTACCAGAGGCTGCCGATGTCGATGACGAAGAGGCTGCTGACGCGGCGGAGATGCTCCCCAAGAAGGCAAGGAGTGCCAAAACGGTCAAGGTGGAGACGGAGAACCCGGTGAACGGGGGGAGCACGAAGAAAAAGGGGGCTGCGCCCTCGTCGAGAGCGTCTTTTACTGTATCTGGGCCTTCTCAAGACGCCAGGGAGCTCGCCGCTCCGGCAGGGAGCTACGTTGCAGTCGGTACGCGTTCCCTGCAACTCTACGTGCTGCGTGTTGACGCACGCGTGGAGCATCCCTCCTCGCTTCCCCCCTCAGCGGGGCAGAGTGCCCCTGTCGCTTCTGAGGAATGCAACATGTCTGAGACGGGGGTCAGCGATGCGGATGCAGTCGCCACAGAGCCCGCTACCTCGCCCCTTGTGCGGTACAACATCGAATTACTGCGGAACTGGACAGCAGCGCAGCACGCCATTTCTGTCGTACACTTCTCTCACAGTGGCACCTACCTTGCGTCCGGTGCCACAGATGGTAGTGTGAAGGTGTGGAACGTCTTTCACCACCACCTCACCCACAACCTGGTGTGCCCTCACAGTTCCCTCGTGCAGAGCATCTGCCTTGACCCCCAGGAGGCCTACCTCGCTGTCGGATCCTTCGAAGGACATGTCACGGTCTTCGACTTCGTAACTAAGCGGATCGTGGCAAAAGGGCGCCCACACGTCCAGGCAGTGGAGTCCATGACCTTCAGCGCAGCGCTCACGCACGTTTACTCCATCGCCAGAGATCGACGTCTTTCGTTGAACAAATTGATGTTCACCGAGGACCACAAGTCGACGGAGCTCAAGGAGGTGCGCGCGATTGTGATGAAGGAGCACGTCTCAGTTGCCACCTTCGAGGGCACTGGGCTGCTGCACGTTGGTGCGATGGATGGCGTGGTCAGCACCTATCGCGTCAGCGAGAGCGAGGCTGTGCAGGTTGTGCGTCGGCTTCCAAAGCCGCCAGCTGCAGACGCTGAGGACAGCGCCGAGGAGGCGTTTGTGCGCTCCCTTCTGGTGGCGAGCAGGCCAAAAGGAACGGGCACGCGGCGGCTCCGCGGGCTCGTGATGCATGACACGCCACACGCATCGGACGCTTCCTGTTTGTATGTTGGTGACGCTGGATTCAACATTCAGTACATCATCCCCTCCGTGACGGAGCCCACCCAGTACGAGGCCACTCGCACCATGGTGGGGTTTCTGGATCAGTTGCTTGACGTGAAGCTGTTTCCCGAGGCCTCGCCGCTGCATCGCGCCGTGGTGACGAACAGCAAGGATGTGCGCCTCTACGCCTCGGACGGGTGTGTTTCCTCCAAGACGCTGCGCGGCCATAGCGATGTAGTACTTTGTTGCGCAGTGAGCAGTGATGGAGCGTGGGTCGCCACAGGGGCCAAGGACAAGGAGGTTCGCGTGTGGTCAACCGCGAGTTGCGAGACGGTTGTGCGTGGCATTGGCGGGCACATGGCGGAGGTGACGTCGCTTTCCTTCAACAAGCGGCAGACAGATACCTATTTGCTGCTCTTCTCTGTGTCTAGCGACGAGAATCTGCGCATGTGGGACATCGGTGCTCCTCTGGCGGGGCGCGTGTCGGCGAAGTTGTCGCAATCGCGCGTGGATGAGATACAGCACAGGAGCGGTGTGAATGCAGCCCACACCGGCCCCATCTATGCAGTGGCGGTGGCGCCCAACGACCAGTACGTCGCAACAGGCGGCAAGGACAAGTCCGTGAATGTGTGGAACATCACGGGCAAAAAGATTTACCGCGAGGCCTCCCTGAGGGGCCACCGGCGCGGTATTTCCTCTTTGGCCTTCTCACCGGCCGATCGTGTGCTGGCATCGGCTTCCAATGACGGATCGGTGCGGCTGTGGTCGCTCGTGTCGCTGACCTGCCTGAAGGCACTGCAGGTCGATCGAACATCGGTGCTGCAGGTGAGTTTCTTCAACAATGGCACTCAGATCGTGACAGGCAATGCGGAGGGTGTGTTACGTGTGTGGGCTATCGCGTCCTCAGAGTCGGTTTGGTCGGCGGAGGCCCATACTGAAAAGATATGGGCTCTAGCGGTCGAGGAGCGTGCAGCCTCAGGCGAGACAATCTTCTACACCGGTTCCGCCGACGGCGTTCTCATCGCGACGGAAGACTACACCGCCGAGGAGGTAGCCCGCGTCAAGGAGGAACGGCATGACATGATCCTGCAGGAACAGGAGCTCGCCAACGCTCTTCGGAAGGGCGAGTTTTCACAAGCTTTTATGCTGGCCCTGAGACTGAGCCACCCACGCCATCTTCGCCAAGTGCTCGTTCGCTGGTGTGCCAAGGATGTTCACCAGTGCGAAAACACGCTTCGCGCGGAGCTTTTCCCTGCCCTTGATGCAGAGCAGATGACTCGGTTACTGCAATACACGCGGGAGTGGATCACGAACAGCCGTCACTGCATGGTTGCTACTTTGGTGCTTTACGTGCTGATCTCCTCACGTCACTTCGAGGCTGTCGCGCAGGTGCCGTCGATGGCGGTGTTGATCGAGCCGCTGCTCGCCTACACACGTAAGCACAGTCAGCGCCAACATGACTTACTTCGGCGCACGTACTACATCGATTATGTCATCCGCGGTCTAGCCCCGAGCGCTTTGACGTCACTCCCCCCGTTCATCCATGACGTTGACAAGGGAAAGGGCGAGCAGCCGCAGGCAAAGCGCGTGCGCGCTGAGTGAGCACGCTGATGAGCGTAGATAGGTAGGTAGGGGGGGGGGTGTACGGGATAATGCAACACTGTTGGGCGCAGTGAGCTGCTCTTTGAAGAAGCTCAACGTATCGCACGGCTATCTCTAGCACGACTCTTTGCCTGACCTTTCTCCTTTCCTATCCCGTTGCCAGCAGTGCATGGGCCTGTCTTCAGGTGTGTTGTCTATATCTTCCCCCTCCCCGCTTAGATTGAAGTTGGTTACTAGCGTGCGTACGTGTGTGGTGTGTGGTGTGTTTGTGTGCGTGCTTGTGTGTGTATGCTCAGTAGCTCGGCTTTCTGTCGTCGTCGGGGACGAAGGGCAGTGGTTGGGAGTGAATAATTGGGGGTGGGTGGGGGTGGGGGTGTTGACGGATGAATGGAGACGTCACGGATAACTAAGAGAGGGCCACGCCTCGAGTAATGTGCACTCCTCTATATAAATATATTTATTTACTACTACTCCTTTCCCCTCCCCTTCCCCTTCCCCTCCTCCCCTTCCCCTCCCCAAACACTTTTTTTTTCATGGGGGTTCTCTCCCGCGCCGGTATGAAGTGGTGCTAGTCTGGCGGCGGGGCAATGCATTCCCTCTTGTACACACCCATTAGGCACGTTTCTGTGCGCTTGCGTGTGTGTGTGTGTCTGTGTCTGTGTGTGTGCGTGTGGACAGGCACTCAGCGACGTATTGTGGAGCCCGCAGACTGGGTTGAGAGAGGGGTGGATAATTTTTTTTCTTCTACACCCCCAAGGGCGTGCATTGTAACCAACCGACTAAAAAACTCACATCGAATGCAGGACGCATATACGAGGCTGAGTGGAGGAGTCGCGCATGACTTGCGCCACAATTCTTCATGAGCGCGTGAATTCGTCGCCCTCGCATCTGCAGACGATGGTGTCGTCATCTTCCCCTCGAAAATGGCACCACGCAAGCGCGCACACAGCCACACCCCTACATCCTACAATCGGCGCGTCGCTGCTGCTCCGTCAAGAGTGGCATCTACTTTCTGTCGAACTTTGCTCCGGTGTGTCCTTTGCGTGCCATTGTGGTTATGTGTGCATGTCGTACATGCGTAACTCAACCCCAGTAGGTACTCCATTGCCCTGCCTTGAATGATGCTCTTCTTTCTCTACGGCTTACTTTTCGTTTCCACTCACTCATGTAGACACTGGACTAAGACTACGTCATCTAAAGTGCGTAGGTACTCACACGCATCGGTATCCCCCACCACCACCCCGCGCGCGCGCGCAACCTATGCGCGCACCGCTACACACCCAATGTAGACAAAACCTCACAGGAGATTCACACATGTAGTCACCCTCTCTCTATTTTTTTTTCACCCCCCCCCCTCCCATGTCGATACACAAGGGCACCGCGTTGTAAGAAAGGTTGAGGTGTGAGGGGGTGGGGGCCACTGTTGACAACATTCGACGCAACCGAGTGGGCATTGGCTGCTTTTCTTCTATTCCTTATGTGATCGATATAGATGCGTACACTGCGTAGAGAAATAGACTCAGCCGCTGTGTGGCGTCTTACTCCACACATTTTATCTTTGTGGCTACCCCCAGGGTCCGGCTTTTTTTCCTACTCTGCTCTCCTTAATTTGGTTTGTGACGGTTGCACGTCTTCAGCCATGACGGGGAGGGACTCCTCTCCGTAGTTGTGGCCTCAACGTTCACTATCCACTCAGAATGCAAGCGGTGCGCCCCCTCTCCGCTTGTCCGCCCCGGAACTTCCCAGGTGACACAAGGGAGGAAGAGAGAGTGGAGTGATGTTCCTCGACGCTGGGTCTTTTTTTTTTACCCTGTAGAGCAGAGTACTCCGTTCAGAATAAAAAAAAAAAGGAGCTCACGTGTACACGTGTGTGCCTGTCTTCCTTCCCTTTGCCTTCTTCCGTCGACAACGTTCATTGAAAACTCGAATAACTCCCGCACCAGTCACCGTTACGCTTTTTTTTCTTCCCCCCCTTCGGTTTCTCCGTACTGTCTCTTATATGTTGTACACCAGGAGACTATGCGCATCTCGCACTGGTCTGGTGTGCAGCGCCACCATTGGTCTTTTCCTGTATTGAGTGCTGCACATTTCTTGTCCTTCCGGTACAACTCACCGCGGACCACGCATACGCACACATACACATACACACACACCCACGATAGCAATGGGCACTGATGTGATGAACTCCATGACGCAGCGGCTGCTGTCATTAGAGGACATCATTCGGCGTCAAGAACAAATGATCACCATTGTGCTGCAAAGACTTCGCGATGTAGAGCAATACGCCGCGGCAGAGTCGCGCAACCGCCAGGAGCTGCAGCAGCAGTTGTACGCTGCCATCAATGAGCGCGGCAGCGCCACCACCGAAACAATGAATCGCATGCAGGTGGCTTTGCAGAACCACAACGATCGCCTTAGTACGCTCCAGGCCGACGTCCAGGGCCAGAGCGCGGCGTTGAGCGGCGCCAATGACAAACACGATGCGGTGTTTCGTGGAATAGAACAACGTTTCAAGGATGACTTCAACGGAGTGCTCCAACGTGCGCAAAGCAGCGAGGCGGCCTCTGCCGAAGCAATCCGCGTCATCCACGCTCAGCTGCAGAGCGTGGCGAACGCCACGCAGGCCGTCGAGACTCGCAGCCGTGAAGATATAGTAGCGGTGCAGCAGCAAATGGGTGCCGAGCTGGCAGCGCAGCGCCAGCGGAGCGAAAACTTGGAGAGCTCCATCCGTGATGCACTGCGCGATGTGCACGGGTCTCTGTCTGGAGAACTGCGAAGCGCTGGTGTTCAACAGCGTGCTGAGCTGGAGAGTGCGCTGCAGCACGTCAACCAACGACTCGAGGCCCTCGATCAGCGAACACGCGTTGACATGAATCAACTACACGGTACTGAGCAGAAGGACGTTGGCGACCTGCGGCATTCCATTAGCGAGTTGGATACCAAACTACGTGAAGTAATCCAGGGTGCGACGAACGGGCTCGCCCACGAACTGGCACAGGTGGTGCAGCATAGTCATGGACAGGACAAGCGACAGGAAACTGCACACCAGGCGATCCTGCAGGAGCTTGCAAAGCACGACAATCAGCTAGAGACCGTGGATCTGAACTGGCGGGCGAGCGTCACGGAGCTCTTCGCGACAGTGCGTGAGAGCATGGCGGCAGCGCAGGAGCGTTCTGCCGCGGAAGACCAGGCGTTACATTCAAGGATCGCCGCTGTCCAGGACCGCCTCCTCGCAGCAACAGACACGCTGGGTTCTGACCTAAAAACGCTTGCCGCATCGATGCAAGAGACTTGTGTGAAGCCAGTGCAAGAGGCGCATCGCACACTGAGTGCACAGGGGCAGCGCATCATCCACCTCACCGACGAGTACGCCTCCTTTCAGAACTATCTGAAGACGTTCGCCGCGCATGTAGACGGGGACGTGGCACAGCTCAAGCAAGTTGTCGAGGCTGCAGTGCGAGCAGCGCACGCTGACCTGGTGGAGCGCATCAACGTTACCGCATCGTCAATCACAATGCACCAAGGCCCGGAGGTGTTTCGCTCCGAGGTGCACCGTGGCTTGACGAAGCTCTGGGACGACGCCAAGGGGGTTTTCCTGACGCACCGCAACTTGGCGGATATACAGTCGCAGATGGCGATGTTGGAAAGCGCTGTGCGAGTGGAACTCTGCGCACTGGCGGAGCGGAACAACGACATTTGGCGCAACGTTGATGAGCTCCGCATTTGGCACCTTCGCGCAGCCCAGCAGCCCATCACTGCAGCTACAGCCACTGGAAACATACCCGAGAAAGGCTCATCTCGCCGCATCGCCGCGACCAACACGGCTCCCGCACCTGCGACAACCACTGAGAGATTTTTCCCATCAAAAGAAACGGAAACACGAGTCTCGACACTGGAGTCTGACGCCCCTGCAGCGGCAGCAGAACCAACCACGAGTTCAGCCACGGCCGTTACGGCGAGGCTGAGTTCAGGTGCGTCGAGGAAGACGTGGCACACTGCCTCGGATGAGGCGAAGGTGGAAAACATCGACACTGAAGTGGCACCATGGAACGATCGCATGAAGCAGCACGAGGAGGACATCAAGGCGCTGCGAGCATCATTGCAGCGATTGCGCATTGAACAAACTCAAGAGTTCATCAAAATATCTGACCAAAATCCGTTGAACCACACCCCTGGAATAGACGCCCACGCAGTCACTGTGGCACAGCTAGGCGACGCCTGTATGGAGGCCCGATCAGCCGCACAGGAGGCAGCAGAGAGCGCTAAGGTTGCCGGGGAGGCGCAAGATGAGAGCGTGCGCACTGCTGACGAGATGCGGTTGGCCCTCCAACGGGTGAACATGCTCGAAAAGGCGCTGCAGCTGCAGTTGAAAAAGCTCTCGCCTATGCGAGAGACCTCAACACCAGTGACTCAAGCAGAGGGCTCAATGCACTACCCGCAGCTCCACCAAGGGGAGGAGCCAGCGTCAAGTGATGATACTGGGGAGGTGACGCTATCCACGAAACTCACGTCTTCACTATCGAGGTCCTCGAATAAGAGGCTCGTCGTGAGCCACGAGGATGCCGTGAAGCCGGAGGCGAGTGAGGACGCGGCTCGACTTGGCATCCCGACTGACGTATACAGTGAGTCCCCGTCGGAGGGGGACCTCACCTCCGGAAGACTCCCTTCGGAGGCCCCTGTTATCCACAAGGAGAAGCTCGTGACGGTTCCAGGAATCTCGACGGGCGAGCGATTCATTATGCGCCAGAGCAGAACGTATACCCCGCTGACATCAGCGCTTCCGGCGCAACCCGCGACCACGGACACTGCCACAAAGGAGACAGAGCTCGAGACCTTGCCAGACGCAGTTCTGGGATGCACTCGTCGGGAGAGCATTGGGTTGCTGCACGTGCCCACTCAGTGTTCCCCGTTGTCTGAGGTTCTGCTTCCAACGCACCAGTTTGTGCGTAAGCGTGAATACAACTCATTCAAGGCTTTCACCAAGCAAGAAATTGACTCCTTGTGGGTAGAGTTGCTGAATGGGCGTCGTGCCGGGAGTGTCTCAAAGGAGGAGTTGCTGCTATACATCAGTCAGAGCAAGGAGCAGGTGCTGAACACCGTCACGAACATTGTCCAGCAGCAGGAGAAGGAGGCGCTTGGGCTGCTGACGCACATCAAGACACAGCTCGCTGAACTCAGTCGGCGCCCTCCCGTGGTGCCTGAGGTTCGAGTCTTGCCCGTCGTCAACAACGATAATCTAGAAAACATTATACGCTCTCTCTCAGGGATCACGAACGCTGTGCTAGACACATCTCATTCGGCCCCCTTCTCTTCTCCCAGCATCGACGCACCGCCATTCCAGGGTGAAGCTAGTAAGCCAGCTTCGCGATCAGTCATGCTGAAACCTCCTACATTGCGCACGTCATTGCCGAGCTCGGCATTCATAGCGCCGTTTAGGCAATCGGTGGACCCTTCGCCACTAAAGGACTGGAGTCGGCCGGACACAGCCATCTCGAGTGCAGATTCTGCCTCAAGATTAGAGCCGCAGTTGATTCCCTCGCTAGTACGGCGCTGCATCAGCCAACCCTCTGTCCGGTCTCAGTCGCAGGAGGTCTTGTACGCCCACATAGACGAAATGAAAGCACCGCAATCTGACAATGTCCCACAGCAGGAGCGACAGCAGGGGTCGGTGCCAAGCCACACATCCTCTGCGGGCTCACCCCGAGTGGGGCAGTGCACCATCACCACATTGGTGCATCCACAAACCACGGCTCCTGCACCACGGCTGCCCGAACCACACAGCGTCAAGTCACACCACTCCCCTGCCGCTGTTTCTCCGACATCAGGGCACTCTTCCCCCGATGAGTTCTCGGCTTCCGCGCCGCCGCGTATTGACTCGACGCTTCGGCTGCCAGCGAGTGTCTCCGCCGCTGTCGCACCGACTAGCATCAGTGCCCTCAGCGACAGTGATCCCAGTCACCAGGTTTTATTCCCTGCGACTTACACCGCACCACTCTTCGGCCTGCAGCAAAGAAGGGGCGACTGGCCCCCCTGCCGCCGCAGCCTCGCAGACAGTGACCTGAACCTCTACTCCAAGGAATCCAAGTCACCGTGCAACCCCGCTGGCAGATCACACCACCTCAATCCGCTTCCTGAGATTGTGACCAACAATTACCCGGCTCACGCCGAGCCCGCCTGGCGGCGCCGTGCGGCTCCGCAATCGGCACCGGCTACGGTGGCGGTCGCCCGGCGCGCGGCCAGCGAAGGACACCACTTTGAGGCGGATACGTGCAAACGAGACAAGTGGATTCCCGAAAGCCAGCTGCGTCGAGATGTGACCCCCGTGCGCATTCTCGTTGATGCCGTGTCGTCTAACGAGCGGCGGCAAAAGGACAACTCTCCTGGAATAGACCTCCTTGCCAATTCTAGCCAGGGGAGCGAGATACACATAGAATCGGTGGAAAAAATGCGACCAACGCGTGGCAGGCCGCGGCATGAGCCGGCGGACCCCCGAGGGTCCAGTTCTGTTGGTGCCGGTGGATCACCGACGCGGGTCAGAGATTCAGGACATCTTTACCTGCGCCACGCCCCGATGACGGGGCCACCCGCTTTACGTGTCCTCGGGTCGCCTGTGGGGGACTCGGACTCGCGTTCTCTGCCAAAATGGCAGCAGCCACAGCAGCAGCAGCAGCAGCAATTCGTGCCGTCGCTGCAGCGTCCTCTGCCCCCACCACACATCTACAGCAGGACGCCGGTCGACACGCCGCCGAGCGGCAAGGTCATTCATCTAGGGCCATGCGCGACGGTGAGTAGTCCCCACCCCGCCGACCGAGCTGTCGCTTTGCGCATGTCCAAAGCGGTGGGCACTCACCATGACGTGCATTTGAGCACATTTGGTGGCCGTGGCGAGGACGTGGCATCGCAGTCGCTCTTTTCTCCGACTCCAGATGAAAACCTTTCCTTGGCACAGGTGCCGGCGAATGCCGTGCCGGTGCGTGTCCTTGACACTCCCGTGCGCCTAACCGGAGGCGTGAGCAAGAATCGCTCTCCCTCATTAGCAAACATCCGCCCACAGGATGACTCCTGAGACGAGTGTTGGGTGAACGCTTTTGGATCATTTGAGCACCTGTTGCGAGGAAGGTGATGGCCTCCTGTAGATAAAGCATAGAAGTGCACTTCTCATCTCAGCTGGAGGGCGTTCACTCAAGTGGCACACCCACCCATCTGTCTGCAGCACTGCTCCACCTTGTCGTCTTCCGCCTCACTCATGCACCTCTATGGAGTGGATCTGAGCAGGCCGACATGGAAGTGGTGATGTCTCCGAGCGGCAGCAAAGAGGAGCAGGGGCGGTATGTGTGTGTGTGTGAGTTTGTTTGCGTTGTGGAGCGCTGTTGACTAGTTTTGGTGTTCTTGATTTGTTTCGTTTCCCCCCCCCCCCCCCCCCTCCTCTCCCCTCCCCTTCCTCTGTGTGGGACACGTCAATGCTCACCTTGTGTGAGTGTGCGTGCATGTGTTTTTATGCGCTCACTTTTGTTGTGCGTGTGTATATTCTTTGGTTGTCGTTCTTTCATTCTTCCTATCTCGTTATTTCGATGTTCTTCCCCGATGTTCACAATATTCGCTTCCCTTCTCGATATCGGTGTTCTCGTCTTCCCTCTCTCTTTTTTTCTCAGAGAGAGAGTTTAGGGACGGGGCTGACCACCAGGCAGAGCGAGAAGGAGGAGGTTGATGTATAATGGTGGAGCAGAGCTCTAGAAAAAAAAAATGAGACCGGAGAACTGAAGGCGCACCGGTGTACGCCTGATTGGGCCTCGTTTGTGCTGTCTTACGAGAGCACCCTTGGTCATTCTTCTTCCAGCGCCATGACAAGCCCCCAACTTGGGAGCTCTTACAACCCTTGACGTGCACAAATCCCGCATCCTTTACCTGGCATCTACGACATCGTCAAGAAACGCTTTACAGCTTTTCAGTCTGTTCGTCATGGTAGTCTAAGCGGCCTGCCTCATCACATGCGAGGGTGATTGTTGGACGTGCCACTTTCTTTCACGGCCCCCAGGACGGGGTCGTTGTTGGTTTGGCGCCGACCTCGGCGTACGCCCTCCACTTGTCGCCCACTCAGAACGCAACGAGGCGCAGGTGCGCGCGAAGATTGGAAACAAAAAGCGAAAGAAGAAGCTACCCCACGCCTCTTCCTCTCCCCATCTGCGAAGTTCAGGTGGTTATGGGGGAGCGTGCTGCGATATTTTGGCAGAGGTCCCCCACCCCCACCCTCTCCCCGCCGCAGTCCGCTGTATTCCCGTGCTACCATTGCTCTCTGCTACTCAACGCACTCCCATCACATGTCTGCGCCGTCCGTGTCTCGACGCTCGACGTTCCTCAGACATGTTCGCTTACGAAGCTGCTGCACCTGACTCATTTCAGCATCGCTTTTCTGCCCCTCCACCCCCTTCCCCCCTTCTTCCCCCCTCCCCTCCCCTCCCCTACAACCCATTCCCTGGCCGCGCCAGAACTCTTAAGTCCAGCCACAAGCCCCCCTCCCCCTCTCCCCCTCTCGCCCTTTCCCAGAGCAAGACGTGCATCCGTATCCACCGTCCTCCCTTCCTTGGTAACCGAGTCACTTGGACGAAAACATAAAGTTTGTGTGTGTGTGTGTGTGTGTCACACGCAGCCATGGGTCGTAACAAGCAAAAGTCCAAGGCGCCTGCGAGGCGTAGTCCGTCATGCACCAGCGAGGAGAACGAGGAGAAGCCCGAAGTGGCCCCGTCGACAACGCTCGCCACCTGTGCCGAGGGCCTCAACGATACCAGTGTAGCTGCTGATGTCGATGTCGTACCAGACACACAAAGTGACCAGAGCGATGCCGCCATTCCCAAGAAGAAGGAGTACAGAGGCAACCGCCTCAAGAACATTGAAAAGAAGAAGGGGACGAATAGGGACCGTAAGACAACGAGCGCACTGGGAGACGCCGATGAGGGCGACGAGCCGCTCGTCGTGACGCGGCAAAGTGCGGTGGAGGTGCTCTACTGCCCCGTTTGCACCTTCCCGGCGGAAATATGCGAGTTCAGCGGAATGTTAGAGAAGTGCCGACCGTGGCTCCTCGAGCACGCCTCCGAGCTTGCCGATGCCGAGGAGCGCGGCCGAAAGCGTCGCATCTTGACAGAGAAGGAGCGCCTCGAGGCGATGCTGGAGGGCCGGGGAATCAAGACGGCGCTGCAGCGCATTGTTGTGTTGGAAGTTGAGAAGCGCACTGGTCGACGCATGATCACCTCTGTCTTTGGAATGGATCTCTTCGGGTTCAACCTCAAGGACACTGCAAGGGACTGGCGCAAGCGCTTTTCCTGCGGCGCCGGCGTGCGTGCCGCGGAGGAAGGTAGTCACCAGGACTGCATCGACATTCAGGGCAACGTCGCGGATCAGCTGGCAGAGATGCTCATCACCAAGTATAATATTCCGAAAGGGTCAGTCTACATGATGCAGGGTAAGCAAAAGTTGCCCTACCCCTACAACTAGTATTACCCCCTGGTACCCACGCTGCCGCATTCGTTAAGTCTCGCCATTACTTTCCCTGGTCGTGCCGTGAGTGTTGAACTCGTCTCTCTCTCTCTGGGTGTGTGTGTGTGTGTATTGCGTGCGTACGTGTACTTCTATTCGTTCGTAAATGTGATTCTGCCTTGTACTCGACCTGTCTTTGTCCCCCCCCCACTACTTGGGAGGACTCACCCTTTCGAACCAATCGTGTGGTAGTCGTGCCCCTGACACATGATGGATTGTAAAGGGGACGGTGGCGTGCGCTTGCGTTGGATGGTCGAAGACGGCTGCGACACCAGCGATTGAGGGGTAGGCATTGGGGTCTGTGTGGGAGGAAATAGGTATCAACCCCACTGTCGACCGTCGTGCGCGTTATCCTGATTTTCATCAAAGTCATGCAAGTGGAAGAGAGGTATGTAGGTCTACTTTACTGGTTCTTCCCCCCCCCTCCCCTTCGCTTGAGACGTCGTACACCTGAACCCTTGTCTTCTTTCTGTTTATCGCGCGGCATTCCATCGTTTTATCGACGTCATTGTCTTTTTGGGGTGCCCCAGCGCTTTTCTGCTCCGCATCAAATAGGGCACGGAGCAGCGCTCTGCGCACCACATTTGCAGACGTGTGACCTGCAGGAGGGTTTCCTTGCGGTTGGCCCTCTCGCATCCATTGGCGACCCCCTCCTTCCCCCCTCCTCCCCCCTCAAAGGACGGAACAACACACACGCACACACCAAAGAAAGCACGTGTCGTAACGCATAGGTTGCACACTGCATCGTGTTATGTCGAATTTTCTCAAGAATTTGGTCTACAAGACCCTCGTCTTGGAGGGGTCGAACATGCCTCTGGTACAGCGCATGGCCGCAAAGGCGGCACGCATGAAGCGGGGCTTTACCGGCGAGAAGCTCGGGCTGTGGCTCGGCGCCGCTGCCCGGGAGGTTTGCAACGACGTCAGCTCGAGCTACCGCACCGCGCGCACCTACCTGAGCCCAGATGCCGCTGAACAACGGCAGAACTCATCCACAGCAGAAGCAAAACATCCGAAGTCTGTGGGCGGTGGTCGGACGCAGCCTAAGCCGTGATGTGTGCTGAGAACTGCGCATATGCACGCACACATCCGCAGCGACGCATTTGCATTGTTTTATATTTCACAGGATCCGTCTCTTAACTGTCTGTCTTCGCGGAGCGCCGGTTGTGTTTTGACCTCCGCTAGTCTTGTAGGCGCGCGCTCCCACATTTGTGAGACACACACACACACACACACACAGGAGGCAAGGCAGACACGTGCGGTTTGATGCGCGAGAGCATTTTTCTTCCTCGAAATAAAAAGGAGACGAGGGGGGGGGGTGCCACACCCTGGTGTGTACGGTTGT
This sequence comes from Porcisia hertigi, assembly GCF_017918235.1. Taxonomy (NCBI): domain Eukaryota; phylum Euglenozoa; class Kinetoplastea; order Trypanosomatida; family Trypanosomatidae; genus Porcisia; species Porcisia hertigi. The sequence continues at coordinate 113,638 of NC_090584.1, read as the reverse complement.
CTTTGTATTAAGAACAGCTCTCACGCCACTGCCCTGTAGCCTTGGGCTTACAACACCGAGGGGCAGAGGGATATGCGGTACCTGTCCGACATGCGCCTTTATTCATCTGCAGTGGATGTGGTCTTCACTTTTGTACGTTCCACTCTTCAAAATCTCAACTCTCACTTTTCGTGTGTGTGTGTGTGTGTGCGCGCGCGTGTATGTGTGTGTCATATGGCGGCTTACTCCAACCGTTACTGCAGCAGTCTGACCACACCATTAACTTCGTGGTGCAGCCAAGAGGGTTGAAGTGGTGTGAGTTGGCCGCTACGTGCCTTCAGAAAGGTGCACGGAGTGCTCCATCAAAGGCAAACAACCCCTCCTTTTGTCTTTGCTACCACCGTCGCGGCCCCTGTAGCTCCTCTCCCCCCCCCCTCATTATTCCCCCTTCCTCGTGTGCAGATGACTTCACTTAGCGGGGCCTCCTACGTTGCAGCAGTGGAGCGGGCAGCGACAGTGGTGGACGCAACTGCTGTGGTGCGGTCAAGTTTCACCGACACTACCGTTTTTTTCTACGGGGCTCTCCTGAGTGCTTTTCAAAGGTATGTGGCGCAGCAGGATGCGGTGGCGGTACCGGCTGAGACTGCGGACACGATTGATCTACTGAACCTGCTTGCGTTCAAGACGGTGTCCGATGTGGATGGGACACCCGATGGTGTCAAGGCCCTCCTTGTCCAGCACCCGGGCCTGACGGCAAAGCTACAGCTGCTTTCCTTTCTCACGTTGTGCAGCCAGCACACACTCACACCGGATGGCCTGTGCCTCTCGTACAGCGATGTTGAGCTGGCGCTGGGAATACACGGAGCGGTGCCAGTGCAGCGTGTCGTGTTGCAAGCCGTCCAACAGCGGCTCTGTATGGCCCGAATCAATGAGAAAGAGCGCCAGGTGCGCGTGTACTCGTACGAGAGTCGGAACGTTACGCCAGATGACCTGACCAACTTAAAGGAGCGACTGGCGCAGTGGGTCGCCTACGCCGAAGCACACCTGCGCGATATCTGGCCCAGCTGAGGGTGTTGTGCACCTGCGAGTGCAATGTGGTCTCCGTGACCTGAGCTCTGCGCTCACATCCTCTTGCTCTACGGAGCTCTCCACGCACGCACCACACACACACACAAAAAAAAAAAGAGGCTGCGCCTATACACGTGCACAGGCGAATCGAGAGCAAAATGCCACGCACCGCGCCTGAATGGTGTGTACTTTTGGCCCCCCCCCATTCGGTCATCTGCGTGCGCTATTGTCTATCCACGCTCAATGTTGTTCACCCAGTAGACACACTGCTGTCTTTTGAGTACCTTCACATACACACATTGGATGGCGTGCTGCAATGACACCCCTCATCTCCTCCTCGTTCTCTGTGCTCATCGTGCAACGTCTGTGTCTGCTGACTATTGACTCCGACTGTGTTTGTGAGGGAGTGTCCTTCCTCCCCTCCCTCCTCCTTTCTCCCCCAGTGCTTTTCTCTGCCACCTTTTTCGCCAGCGCCTCTGTCCTCACTTTTTCCAGTGAAGGAGCCGCGCATCGTGGAAAGGGTTTGGTGTACAGAAAAATCCATGAGAGTATGCGTGCCTTTGTGCAGCCTCTCACTGGCACGAGCGCACGAACACACACACACACACACAATGCGAATCCAGGCAAGGGCTGGGAGATTGCCACAGACAGACAAAGGCACCACAAGACGTCTAAGAGAGCGATATAACAGATAACCAGTAGAGTTTCTTTTTGTGTGTGTGTGTGTTGGACAGGCCGGCGATGCGCATTGGTTTGTCGTGTCCATGAGCGCCGTCGACGCGTCTCTTCATGCTGCCTGTCAGTAAAGCGCGCACCTTAGTCCCACACAAGTCTGAGGTCGTTCCTTGACCCCTCCCCCCCCCCCCCGCGAATGCAACCTCGCGGTGTGGCTTCCCTCTCTCTACCGTCCGTTCTCCACAGTTTTTCTTGTCGGGCCCCCTCCCCCAATCTTTTTTTTTTGTTGGTCTTCTCTTGCCCACGTCTTTGCGCTCGCATCTCCATCATCCCCCATTTCTTTGTTGATTTGCCCCAAAAAATGTGCGTTGTGCCACAGACACCAGTGCGAGTTATTGGGGCTGGTCTTTGCCGTTTGTCACAGCGAGTTTGTGAGGGAAGGGAGGGGGTATTCTCACACGCCCTGCATCGTTTTGCGACGATTGTTGTTGTTGCTTGGACGGAGCTCTTTCCAGCCGCCCCCCCCTTCCCTCCTCCGTCACCCACCATCTCCCTTACCTGGCACAGCATCGATAGAGTTTTGTTTACATCTCCGTGACATGATTAGAATATCCCATTCTTTCAGTCTTCCTTTTCTCTGCTGGGGTGGAGGAGGCCAAGAGCCCCCCCTTCTTCTGGAGAGATTTGCACCACCGCGCTGAGCAGCGTGCCTCGGCGGTCAACGTTTGTACGATACATCAACTGGTTTCGACGTGGGCGTATTTTGTCGTTTACTGGTGCGTATCCCGCTTGCTGCCGTTTGCGTCCCTGTCTTTGCCTGCGTCTATTATACATCGCATACACATCGCCATGTCGAGGGTCTCTTCGAACTCTCCGCCCCAACATGGTGCTGTTGCCGCGGGCGCGCTGTCAGTGACACCGCATGCGACAGGGGATGAGGCTGCGTCGTACACAAGCACGGTGGTTCAGCTTCCGCCGACGATCCCGGAGCTGATTCGGTGCCTGGAGCAAAAACATGAGCGATGTGCACAGCTGACACGCTGCCTCGAGCGTGTGCACAGTGAGACGCGTCGACTCATGGCAGCCAGTACCGGTGCCTCTGCTGACGATCGGTATCAGGCTCTCTTGACTGCCGCTGCAGTCGGCGCGGCCCAGGCGAGCAGCTCGCCTAGTGGAGAGTCCGCGGCAGCGTTGCCGCCGGCGCCGCTTTCTTGCGCCTTTCCAGTCAGGTCAGCTGGTGCCACTAGTTCGGTCCCAGCAGTCGTGGTGGCGCGCGGCGTCGTTGCCACTGCGGCGACGGAAAGCGGCGCATCTGTGACTCGCGCAGCCGGAGACAGCGCGGTACGCGGTAGGACTCTGGTAGGCAAAGTCGTCGCCGCAACCTGCGCTACTTCACCAGCTTCCGCGGCTGTGCGTGCCGTGGTGGTGACCGGCGAGCCGTCGGCGATGACGCTGTCCGCGCCACCCAGTGCAAAGGCAGTCGAGGCTTCCGCTCCCACAACGGCGACCCCGAGCACTGCAGGGTCGACTGCTCTTTCCGCAGAAGACGCCGCAGAGCTGCGTCTCAGGGTCGTCGCCTTGGAGGCTACCCAGGAACTTCTGACGTGCACTCGGAGTGAGTTGAGCGCCGCCCATTCCACCTTAGATGTGGAGAGGGAGCGGCTCAGAGAAGCCTTAGCAGATCTTGCTGAGCTTCGCAGAGAGGTCCTCGCAGAGAAGGCCAAGGCGTCGTCGCCGTCGTTGCCACAAGGGGACGATGCCGCGGTATCTGTGGCGCATCGAATTGCAGATATGCAGGCGCGTTTGGCCGAGCGAGAAGCAGAGGCGCGTGCAGCAGGCCTGCGACACGAGGGCGCCGTGTACGCACTGACTCAACTGCAGGAAAAGCTGGCCAGCATCACACAAGAAAACGCCTTCTTGAAGGAAACGAACACACACTTGGAGGGTCAGCTGCAGCGACTCTTGATGGGCGCGATGGAAACCACCGCCACATCGGCACCGAGCTCTACAGCCTCTGCAGCGGCGACAGCTGGGCTCACCACAAGGGAGGCATACCAAAAGGATGCGCTGGAGAAGCAAATCAGCGACCTCCACGCCATCACCGATAAGCTGGCACGCGATGAGAAGAAACAGGCGCTGCGATGTGCCAAGGCGGAGGCGGTGGTGCAGGCCCTTGAGAGAGAGAATGCAGAGCTGAAGGCGTCTGTGTTGCATTACCGCCGGCAGGTGAGTGAGAGTGAAATGGTGCTGGAGCATGCGGTCTCTCGCAAGGAGGAGGATGCGCGGATCCACCAGCTGGAGCGCGACGCCAACCGGCTACGCAGCGCTCTGCGCGAACGAACGGACCAGTATCAGTCTGAAAAGGCGGATTGGGAGCAGCAACGGATCACCTTGTCTCGGCGACTGCGTGTTCACGAATCGGCAACCAAGCAGCTACTGAGGCGCATGCTGACGCACCAGGTGCGAGAGGTAATGTCGCAGCAATGCGTCCACGCCGCCGCACAGCGCTACCAGCGGCACGACTCCCAGGGATCTGCGGCGGTGCTTGACAGTTCCGATGGTGTACCCAAGGCACCTGTACCGACTACTACTGCGGCATCGTCTTCACGCGTGTCACCGCCCAGCAGAGATCCCACCGTCGGTGTAGTTGGCCTCCCCCTGGTGGCGTCTTTACCGTCGTCTACCCCAGAAACCGGGGTCGCCGCGGATACAGTGACGCTTGTGGACAGAGAGCGGCAGCTCGAGGAGCTCAAGCAGACCTTTGAGCGACGCGTTGCGCTGGTAGAGGCGCAATACAGAGCTGAAGCGCAGCAGCTACTCGCCCTCAACAAGGAGCTTCGACATGCGCTGGCGGTGTCTCAAGAAGAGCTTAGCCAGAAGACAAGGCTGCTCGAGGCGGCGCAGCGCCGGTCATCAACATTCACAGCGATGCCGCTGAGCAGCTTCCCCGCTCGACAGCCGGCGACGACATCGTTGGAGCGGTCTTCGCTGTCAGGCACCCAGCGAGACACGGCGACAGCGTGGGCTTGTCGCAACGACAGCGAGGATGGCCCTGCCGCCGTCTCACTTGACGACCTCGACAGCAGCGATGCCCTCGTGTCGACCCACATCTCTATCCTAGCACCCCCACGACAGATCACTGACATTGAGCGGCGCTACAATCCCGAGAAGATGTCCACCTGGGAGGCGGTGCAGGTGGAGAATGAGGCGCTCCTAGATCGACTGACCACAATGCAGGAGGAGAAGTGGAAACTCACCACGGCAATCGAAGACCTACAGCGGCAGTGCGGCGCGCTGAAGGGCGAACTCAGGCGAAACGCATCCACAATGAACCATCTCTTGGCGGCCGGTGTGGTGTCTCCTGCAGCGGTCGCGCGTGGAAGCGAAGAGGGACAACTGCGCGCCTTGCAGTGTCTTCTACAGGAGACGTTACACGCCAAAATCGAGCTCGAGGAGCGGCTACAGGAGGCTACGCGGCATTTGAAATGAGGAGCTCGATAGAAGAAAAAAGTTCATTCGCGTCCTTGTCGTTTGCGCACAAAGGTGAGGGAGAGACACAGCGGCGGTTGTGTGCAACTGCGGGTGTCCATACATGTGCGATCGTGTTGGAGGTGTGTACCGGAAGCGGCATTTTCGAGTCACTCCCTCTTTTTTTTTTACCTTTTTTTTCTTTCTCTTCCCCCCCCCCCCTTTCCGGTTTTCGGTTTTATGGCCTCTCCGTGGAAAGGCACTTCAGCTGCGCTCTTCCTCTCTGGCTCCTCTCTGTGTTTTTTTTTTCACCCCTCTGTCCCTTTTCCTCCATCCGTTGCCCCACTCACCCGCGTGCTATCAACTTTCTTTTTTTGAGGAAGGGAGGGGGGAGGGCCTTGCTGTCTTGGGTGGGGGTTTTCCTGTTGTTTTTTTTTATCTCTCTGAGCTCGTGTCGTTCCCACTCCCCCCTCTTGTTGTTTTTACTTCGCTCGTTTTCAGGTAGTTTTTCTCGGCCACGTGAGGGGCGCTTCTGCACGCGCACGCGCGTGTGTGGCGGGGGTGGTGGGTTGTGTGTGTGTGTGGGGGGGGGGAGGGGGACCTCGCCTCACCCCTGTATTTTCCGCCTCCATCAAGCTGCTTTCAAAGCGAGGTGGGTGGGTGGGGCAAAGAAAGAAAAGTGTATCCCTTGTGACCCGCCCGTATGTCACCCACGTGTGGGTGGTAATGGAGGAGAGAGGGGGGCTGCCTTGTTTTTTCTTTCCTTCTGGTGGGGCGTATGTGGGAGCGTTGTTGAAACATTTTCGTGTACGCGTTTTTGTTGTGCGTTCTGTGTTCCCCTTCCCACTCCCCCCCCCCTCCCCTCCCCTCCCCTCAGCCCATCACACAGAAGTGCGAGGGGATATGTGATCGGGAGCGGTGCATCCTCCACGATCGCGCTGTTTCCCTGTGTGTTTTTGTGGTACCGTAATTATTTGTACCCTTCCTTTTTCACAAGGGAGTCTCGCACGGGAAAGTGGGTGACTTCGTCTGGACCACTTTTAGCGCCCCTTTTTTCCCCTCTACTCCGGTTTGCTCTGCACTCGCTGGGGCAGTCGTGATGTGCTCTTTTCCATGACTGGCGGGGGGCCATTCACACTTTTCATGTCTACCGGCACCGCTCTCCTCCTCCTGCCCCCTCCACCTTCCGGATATCCGCCACCACCGCCGTTGCAACACGTAGGAAGCCCTCCTTTTATTTGATCACTTTTTGTGCTAAAGTGACGACTTACACACACACACACACACACACACACGCGCGCACACACACACACGTGGCGTTTCACCAGGAGAGCAGTACTCCTTAGTTTCCCACCGTTTGTGTGTTTTTGTCTCCCCCTTGTAGTTGTTGCAGCCAGAAATGTTCACCACCACCACCAGCAGCAGCAGCAGCAGCAACAATGTAGCTGACATGATGGCCAAGGCGGTCACGAGCTCTGGCGACTTCTACAGTGGGCGGAACGGTGTGCAGGGCATTCAGGACAGAAAAGACGCCATTAGAGAAAAGCGTCGTGAGCAGAAGAACACACTGTCGCAGTGGTACGGCATGCGGAAGAAGCCACTCAGCGACGATCAAAAGAAGGAGATTGAGCTGCTCAAGTACCGCAACTTTGTGGACCCCGAACATCAGCACCAGGCACCCAAGAAAACCGCCGAAGTAGGGGAGAGCGAGTTCATGGAGTTTGGCTACTTCGCCGATGTGGGGCGCAACAAGCGCCGACGCTACAAATCTTTTGCTGATGAGTGGATCGAGGAGAACCCGCAATTCGAGGAGGTTATCACGAAGCGTATCAAGCGTAACACAAAGGTGAATCAGGCGTCAAAGACGGCTGCGGCGAAGAAGGCGGCCATACAGGCAGCGAAGGCGAAGGAGAAGAAGGTCTCAAAGCGCAGATCCAAACACGACATGTTTTAAATCACCAAAAGTGAGGGTTGAGCGCTGAGGGGGGGGGGGAGGGGAGGGAGGGCTTTGTCTGGTAGAGTGTGTGTGCGTATAAATGTAGAGGGAAGCACACATGCACACATTTATTTTGAAACCGGGGTACTCTCACAGAAAAATACCGCGCGCGCACATTTGTGTTCCGTTTCATTGACGCGAAGGTGCGCAGAAGTACAATCTCCTTCTCCTCCCTCTCCGTTCTCTTCTCCCCCCCGCCCCATCCCACTCCCTTTGACTACCTCGCACTCTACCGGCCTTGTGCGGTTGCGCCCATGCTTCACAGTCCGTCTCAAAAAAGGGGGGATCAGGGTATACTTGTCCGTCATGATTCGACCCAATGGACATTCTCGTGCCCCTTTAGTTTTTTCTGCTGCATTGCGGGTCTACTTTGCGCGTACTTTAGCGGAGCTGTACTCCAACCGGAGCTAACCCCATCTCACGCGTGCCCACCATGTGTGTGTGTGTGTGGGGGAGGAGGCGGAGGCGGGAATTCGTTGCGGCGCGTGTGTGCTTGTGTGGTGGAGTATAGGTGTGACGCGGCTGTCTACGCTGCCCCACTTCTTATCCTCTCTTTTTTTTTAAACCCCTGTGTATGTCCACCTACTAGTCTTTTCCTCTTGTTGTTACTGGTGGTCTCCTGTTTACTTCTGCCCGGGCAACAAATCTTTGTGCGTGTTTGTGCCCGAGAAATACACCACTGAAAACATGCACGAGCATTAAAATACACACACAAGAACGCAAACCCGGTGGTCACTTCTTCTGTCTTCCCCTCCCCCTCATTTGATGAAGCCACGCATCCGAGCATTACACCACCGAACCGTGTTGCGGTCGCTCTCTCTCTCTCTTTTGGCATTTGTTTGATCAGATTTCTTTCTGTTTGTTCCTCCGTTTCTTTGCCGTGGCTTATAAAATTTGCTCCATCGTTTAAGGACGTAACTGAAACAAAAACAGCAATGCATCGACGGTGTGCATCAGGCGCGTGCGGCGAGAGGAAAGGGGAAGGAGGAGGGGGGGGGGGGAGGGGCTACATTATATAGCGATGTTTCCCGGGTTGTGGGTGAAAGGGCTGTGAAGTGTGACGAATTATCGTATGCCATCTCTTTGTGCCTCAGCCGAAGGCTTGGCCGTCTTCTTTATTGAGCGTCTGACTGTGTAGCTTCACGACGCACTGGAAGTCCATTGCGTTCTCCCTCTCCCTCCGATTGACACGCGCGCAGACGCACACGAGACAAGCCGCTTCGGTGGAGGCTTGCACATCTCTTTGTGAATGGCCACCTCCATACCCAAAACAAGTTCTTCGAATTTTGCGTATCTTCTCCCCCCTCTCACTTCCCCCCACAACGTGTCTTCTGTTACGTGCGGGTGAGTTGCCTTTTCTGGTGCTTCTGTAGTACGTCAGTCACTGTGTTTATATACGCTTCGTGCATTAATAGTAATAAAAGGGACAAGGCAAAACACACACACACACACACAAAAAAAAAAGAAACGGTCAGCAATGTCCCGTGTCAACGTGTTCGGCCCCAATTCGCTCTATTCCTTCACCAAGTTTGGGGCACTGAACCGCAACAATGGCGTTGTGTTGAACAAACGTATGAAGGACACATTCCGTTTGGAGAACCAAAAATACATGCGCAACGACTTTGACCGTGAACGGCGCTACCGCCTGTGTAGGCGTTGTGGCATCACGTCTGTGACGGTCAATTTCGATCAGGTTCCCTCGGCCCGCGTGGGACTGTGGGGTCGGTGTGTCGATGACAAGGACTACACGCATCACCGCTTTGTGGAACTCTCACAGCGTGAATACGAGCAGCTGCGTGACTGGCCACTCGAAAAACGGTTGAACTGGTGGAGATACGAGGATAGTGAATGATCTCGTGGCTAGTCGTAGTCTCGGGTGTCTACTCACATGCCGGCCCTTTGGCGACCTCTTCGGTGAGGGGGAGGGGAGACTGAATTAGGTTGTGACGCCACAACAAGCATCGGGTGCAGGTCTCTCCCCTCTCTGTCTCGTCCTCGGCCTCGGCCTCGTCCAGTCACTTCACATACGCGGCTGAGGAGTGCCTCTTGCCTTCACGCAGGTGCACCCACCCGCCCACATGCGCGCACATGTGCACGTCCTCTATACGAACCGCACTGCTAACTAACGCAAAGAAACAAAGAAGGGAGGGAAGCACCCCCCCCAAAAAAAAAAATACTTTACATCACAGAAAAATGGAGATCCCCACTTTCCAGATTGTGTGCACTGCACGGTCCCCCCTTCCCCCCCATGCCTCCACGTGTCATAGAAGAGGTCGGTTGATGCGAGGTGGTGGTGGTGCTGCTTCTGCTGGTGCGCAAAAAAAAAAAGAAAACAGTTTTGTCTGTAACTGCGCTTGGCCTGTTCGAAAATTCTGAGGAATTCATGGCATCACTGTTACCAGCCTCACTCCTGTTTCCACATAGGGGGGGGGGGAGTTGATATATATACATATACATGCGCCTGCTTACGTTTTGTGCGGCTTTGCGCTTTTAGGCTTGTGTGGGCTCGAGTCGTATCGCGGTGGTGATGCCACACCGAAACGGCGTCATGTGCGCCACATCTCAGCCGCGTTTTGAGATGTCCCTCCCCCCCCTTTTTTTTTTGTCGCGCGCAGTTGTCTTTTACTTGGGGCTGTTCACGGCTTTTTATGGGTGTTTCACTGCTACACAAGGGCCACATACACATCCCCGTGAGTTCGTAAAAAAATTATCGTGGACACTGAGCAGGGGGGGGAGGGAGGGAGGGGGGAGGGGGCCTCGGGGCACACGCATTAATTTGCACAACTCGCTTTCTCTCTTTCTAACCCACACGTACTCAGGTGACACTCTTAGTATATATTCGACTTGGCTGCGATCAGGAGACGGTGTGTGTCGTTATGGATCAGCTCTATGAAGCGTCGCCAATTCCACTCTCCGGCGACGACGAGGATTCCCAGGAGGGGTTGAACCTCGACGTGAGTGCCCACAGCAGTGGGATCAGCTCGCGGTCTTGCAGTTGCCCGCTCAGCGCGGACGTCTCATCTGCGGTGTCACTGGATGCCCCTGAAGAGATACCCGCAGATGCCACCGACAGGGTTAGCAAAGACTTTCATGCGATAGATCAACGGCAGCGCCAGCGACACGGCCCCCATGATGGGGGCTTAGCCACTTCGAGCTCCCCCAATGCTCTCTATGTGTATCTTATGCAACTGCTGCGCGTAGCAGAAGATCTCCACGCCAGGCTGGAGCGCCTCCTGTCCGGAAAGACTGACGTGGAAAAGGCCACACCTGCCTCGGGTCCGGCGTGCGTCGAGGGCGACGTTTGCAAACGTCGTATCATCGGTGAGGTGCCGCGTGTCAGTCGTGGCAGCGGTAATTCGCTGCGGTGCCATGGTGCTGCAAAACTGGGAAGCCGACTCCGTAAAGAGATGAATAATATGCGACGTTCTGTAGAGGCACTCCGCGCGGCTGGTTGCACGGATGTCTTGACGTCTCCCGTACCCGATTCACGCGACATGCCACCCGTAGTACTTGAGACGGCGGTAGCGTGTGCGCAGTGTAACTCGTTGTGGCACTTTGGCGCCATCGTGACGTGCCTTGAGCGTGAGCCCGATGTCACCGGTGTGTACGTCCCCGTGGGCGGCAACCTGGGGCCGAGAAGGCATGGGCGACGCACTTCGGTGAACGGGACGAGTGCTGTGCACAAACCCCCTTTCACAGAAAACATGCGTATTGAGGTCGACGTGGTCTCCTGCAACGAGCACCGCTGGATCAAAGTGAAGACGAGCACAGCGCGGAACCTTGAGTTGGAGGCAGCGGCGCTGGACGTGAATGGTGCCACCCCGTTTACCGATATGCTCCTTGCCCTCGTCGAGCGCTCCAAACAGATTTGCCTGCCGCACCGACGTGTCGTCCAGGTAGCCGTCGTGCTGCTCCACCCACCACCGCCCGTGCTGGAGAGGTTCTTCGTGGCGAACGATGTGAAATGGGCATCGCTCTCGGCAGACCACAGTTTGGCGGTCTCACGTCCACAAATTCGATCGCGGCAACCACATGCCCGACTACCCACTCAAATTACCACTACCTGGCTTCCACCGCTGGCGCGGTCTCCTGAGGTGATTTGCCTTGACACAACGGCGTTGGTCACCCTCTGCTCCCAGAGCTGCTACGTGGATGGTTTACCCCACGATGTGCGAATGGAGCGATTGGCACCGTTCCACGTTTTGCAAGAGCAACAGCGCAAAGAGGACAACGAGTGCCATGCCGTTGTGGAGGTGGTGGAACCGGCGTTGCGATTGCACACCGCCTGGTGTACCAGAAATGCGCTGGACGAGACGATGCGGCGGGCACTTTTGTCACCGTGCGAGGACGCGGCAGCCGGAACAACGCCGCTGTCGGACGTCACAGAGCGCAGCCGGGTCATCCCCGCAGTTCTACTGTTGCCGACAGAGCTCGACTGGCTCGGTCCGCTCGAGAAGGCGGCGCGAGAGCGGTTTCCCAATGGCGCGGGCGTAAACGTGCAGCAAAGCACCGGCACCGCCACCCCCAGCGCTACGGCACCACCAGCAACAATGCGTCTCGATGAGTCGAGTTTGTTGATCGAGTACAGCGGCCGCGTGGACGGCGCGGGCGAGTCTGCATCGCACTCGACTTCGCAACGGCCCAACTGGATCATGGCGGATGTCACACATGAGGAGTTCAAATGGATTCTGGAGACAATTGCGGGACCGCAAGAGGTAGCGCGTGCTGCCCGTCTGCTGCGTCTTGTCAGTGTCGTGGACACGACTTTTCTGCGGAATCGTGTGTGCAGCGAAGTCGCTAGTGGTGGTGGTGGTGGTGATGATGCGGCACACGGTTCCAGTGTACGTGGCGAGACAGCACTGCACTTCTCTTCTTCACAGCCGCCGCCACTCTTTACCTCTGTGGAGTACCTTCGACTCAGCGGCAAGGTCTCCCTACGTAACAAGGTTGTATTTGGCCTCGCTGACGCCGTCAACGCCGTCATTGTTACCTCGAATGAGCAGTTGTGCCACGCCGCACGTGAGCAGGGCGTACACCTTGAGGCGTGCTTTCACCCATCTCGCTCGCTGACGGAACAGAAGATATACAGGCTGCCGCGACGTCAGGGCCCCGGGAAACCTCCAGCCGTTACCCTCTACGAGAGGAAAGAGAGAGAGGAGGCATAGGTCGTCGTGTACCAAGAATGGACGGTCAGAAATGTTTCGCTGATGATTGGGGGAGGGGGGCTCTGTTCCCTCCCCCCTTCCCCCTCCCCCTCTTTTCCCCGCAGGGCACCATGATTGGATGGCGGTGTTGACTGAAGATGTGCGCTGGTTGACCACGCACACAACGGCAGATTTTTGTTCAGGATATATTTGTGAAGATTTACATCTGTAAATCTTCAGAGAGTGGTGTGGGATGGATACAGAGATAGGGCCACAGTGCGAGAATGCGCTCACTTGGGTGAGCTGTTTTGTGTGCGACCTCGAACACTCCAATGGCGAGGCAAGCGACAGCGTGAAGAAAGTGAGGTGAACGAACCGAAAAAATGCAAATGAAGCCTGCCATAGCCGTTGTTCATGTGTGCAGGCTAAGAAGTGGGGGGAACGGGGCGAAAGGCCTCCCTCTCCACTTAAGTCGTTCTACGTCGCATCGAAAAGTAACCACGCACGTGCCTTGGTGATTTCTCGTGTGCTTGCGCGTGCGCATGACTCACCATCTGTTGTTCGCTGAATAGGCTCACATTGCTGTTTTTTTTTTTTAATCCTTCCTCTCCAACCCTGGTGTCCTTCATTCTACCTCTAACACGCACGGGTGCATGCGTACAAACGCATTCGTATCCACACGCCGGCCCTCCACTCGCAACCGCTTCATACACTTCACGAATTCGGAGGTGTCCGCTTGCCGGTGTAAATCACTTTTTTTTAAAAATTGTCACCCCTCCCTCTTTTTTCCCCTTCCCACTGCTCCGCGTAAAATGCGTTGTCGCACTAGAGATCAATATTGAGAGCACCAAGACACACATACACACACACACACCTCATCTCTAACTGATTCACCTACACCACCGCTGCTCCCCGCACCTACGCTAGACTTTAAGGGGGGAGAGGGGGCCTACTCGCCTGCACACCGCCTTAGTGCCAACCGCAAAAAAAGGGAAGGGGGTGCAAGCAGGGCAGAGAGGCAAGTGTAGCGCACCCCAAAACTGGACATTCATCCCGTTGACGTTCGCCTTCCTTCTATATTCTTCTCCTTCCTGGTATCTCGCGGTATCCCTCTTGTCGGGCTATTTTTTCGATTAGCGGCCTCCTGCGCGGCGCCTACTCCTGCCCCCCCCCCCCGTCTCTTTACGTCGCCGTCGTCGTGTCTTGCAATTTTTTGTTGTTGCTGGTTTTTATCGATCTTATCAGCGCAGAGCTTCCGAGATACGATTTGAGACGAGGCGTGGCCGGTTGGTTGGAAAGAAGGTGGAAAGGGAGGCAGCGCGACTGCTTCCGCACTCGAATCCGCCCGTCATCACTATTATTGGTGGTCGTACTTCCACCTCGTAGCAATTGCGCTGTCCCTTACATTCTTTCTTGGGTCTTTGCTGCGTGTCACTTCCCACCCTCTCCCTCCCCCTTTTCTGCCTGCTCGACTGCATTCCGCTCACCTGCATTTTCTACTTCCCATCTGCCCTGTCTTCTTCAAAGCGGGGGGCGTTGAGGTTAGTGCAAGCAGATCTCCTGCTTTTCTTATCACAGTCTCCCACTCCCCCCTCCTCCTCCTCTATATTCCGACTTTGTGCTTGCGTGTCTCACTTTTTTTTTGTTCTGCTCTTGTTGTTGCCGCGCTGCCCCCTTCTTGGTGTTTTCCTTCCAACACAGCCACCACCACGAGCACTTCTCTTTCCCCCGCCCCTTTTCTTTCTCCCTTTCATCACCCCGCAAGACTCTCTCCCCCTTTTTTGTGTGTGCGTTTGTCTGGCGTGAAAAACCAAATTTTTTTTTGCTCATTTGTAGTCTCTCTCTCCCCACTTCTCTCTCTGTGTAGGGTGTTGATTATATATATATTTATATATATATATTTGTATCTGAACTCCATTGGGTGCTCGCTCTCTCTCTTTCACTGCTCGTCTGCGTTTCCCGTATCTCACGTACTCAACACCCTCCATCGTCTCTGTTTTTTTTTTGGTTGTTGTTGTTCTGCTCTTCGTCTTTACTTCTGCGCTTATTAACGGGTGACCTTCACGCCCTCCCCTCCCCTCCCCCCAATCTTCTGCGCTGTCTTGTATATTCGCTCTTTTTACTTGCTAGATTACTGCGGCACATATTTTGCAGCTATCGCGAATCATGGCAGACATGCTCATTCGCCAGATCCCCGCCGAGCAGGCGCTGGAGCGGACAATGGGGCTGTGGGAATGCGTGAAGCATCTACGCGCAAGGGATGCACTTGTGCCACAGAGTATGTACATAGAGATCCTTCGCTATACAGCGAGGCGTATTCTTGTGAAGCTGGAAGAGACTGGCCTGGATGCGGATACGTGGAAGACCTACACAGACTTCTTTACTCAGGCCATCCTTGCCCGCGGCACTTCAGGTGTCCAGACCTACCTTCGCACCGCTGAGCGGCTCATGAACGCGGTGCTGGCTTTTCCATCGGCTCCGGTGCCACTGCTAGCGGAGTACATTCGTTGCGTATTGGTGCAAAGCACCCAGAGCGACAAAGAGTCGGCCGTTCAGATATCCCAGCGCCCACACGGTACCCCGTCGGGACTAAAGCCATTGCCGGACCTGGAGTACGACGAGAATGTTGTCGCCTGCATCGTTGCACGTCCTCTCACCGAAGTGATGGAGGTACTGGAAGGTCTGCCAACGCAGCTGACCTTTGCCCACCGGCATGCGATTGTGCACTTGAGGCTGTGCAATCCGTTTCAGGTTCCGCGATGCGAGTTTGTGTTGGGGGGTTACAGCTGTGATACGTGTAGGCTGCGAGATATCCACACGGGTTTCCAGGCGATGGTCTACGACGACGAAGGGGCGGAGGACCCCCTGTCGAACTCAAACGTGCGTAGCAATGCGCAAATTAGTGGCAAGAGTTACGGCTTCGATATGTGCATGGCCTGTGTCGTCTTTTTTTACGCCCAGCAGCAGGAGTGCTTGTTCTGCCTTATGCGCGCCCCCCATGTCACCTACGCGTTTGGCCACGCGGCTGGCGTGAAGGTGTTCTCTGCACGCTACCGCTCCCGCCGGCAAGTCGTCGGCTCTGACATCACGAACCCAGACCGCCTTAACGTCCGTACGACGTCACCGTCGCCTCCGAAGACCTCTGGCAGCTCCTGTGCGGCCGCGGAACGTAAAGGTAGCCTCGGCAGCTCATCAGACGCGGTCTTTGACAATCGCCCAAGCTGTATTGACGCAGAGAGGTCGGCAACAGCAACCAAGCAGGCTGTAATGACGCGTCGTCCCCCTGCGCGTCCCCCAACGCGCAAGATCAGCAATGGCGTCACTGAAGCCCCGAAGCTACCGGCTACGCGCTGTGTAGCGTATGACAAGTTTGTTGTCTTGCTTACTCTCAGCCTCGCTCCATATGGTGCGCGGCCTATCGCGTGGGTGCTGAACGACGCCGAAAAGCGCGCTGACAAGCCTCACATAGAGGAGGTACTGCGCCAGCGACTTGGACCCGAGTCGAGCTGGCGCTCGCGTGTGAC
Organism: Porcisia hertigi; assembly: GCF_017918235.1. Lineage (NCBI taxonomy): Eukaryota > Euglenozoa > Kinetoplastea > Trypanosomatida > Trypanosomatidae > Porcisia > Porcisia hertigi. The sequence continues at coordinate 97,784 of NC_090584.1, read as the reverse complement.
GGTACGTCGCGGAACAGCGAACCCGTCGCATGTTGCGGCGACTGCCAGGCCGACGGTGGCAGCGCGGGCCTCATCGCTGCGTTCGCCGGCACCGGTAACCGAAAGCCACGCGACTGAGAAGCCACGCCGTGACTCGGATCTTCCCAGCGATCGGGGAAGGCTGTCGCATACACACAGCGCGGGCGTTGCGCTGGCAGACGCCAACGATGACCTCGACACCTGCGCCATTTGCCTGTGCCCCTTCGAACGCGAGAGTCCAATGATTGAGATGGAATGCCACCACTGGTTCCACGTCAGCTGCATCGAGGAGTACACGCTCACTTCCGGGGACGTATGCCCGCTCTGCCGCACCGCTAACGTCCTTCCCGATATGTCTCGCGCGACCGCGCTGGAAAAAAATATTTATTATGTGGAGGTGACACTGACTGAGGCGGAGCGTCTTCGCCCGTACATTGACCTCTGCGTAGGGGCCATAATCACCCGCGACGGCAACTACCGAAATGCCTCAAGCATTGCAGCCGCTGAGTGCGTGCGCCTCTACCCCACCAAATTGAATGAGTGTTGAGCACCAGGTGTCGCAGACGTTCTCCGTGGAGTCACGGTCGGCCTCAGGGAGTGCGTAAATTCTCCCCGATTGAGAGGAGAGGGGGGGGGGGGAGAAAGAGAAAGAGAAGGGCGGGTCTCTTCCCCTTTAAGCGTGCCATTCGCTTACCCCCTTTGGGGCGTGAAGGGCTGACACGTCACGCACACTTTTTGTGTGTGTGTGTGTGTTGCTGTCTTCCCTTCATATTCCCCGCCCCCCCACACACACACCCACACCCACACACGCGCCCTCGCCACTTAAAGCCCCGCCGCGGGGTTCCCGTTTCTTTTTTTCTGTGCTGCTGTTGTTTCTGCTCGTGTGGGTGGTTGCCACATGTTTGTTCTCGCTCTGTATGCGTGTCTGTGCTGCCTAGGAGACCTCTTGCCTCCTCTTTTTTCAATTTTTCCCCTCCGCACTCACGTCGTACGCTGCCTTTTCCCTTCTTCGCTTTGTTTTTTCTTCTTTTGGTGCCTGCAATAACTCTCGCCGTCCGTGTGTCTTTTTTTTTCTCTTCTAAATTCATCTCGCTTTGCGCGTATCTGCGTGTGAGCGTGCGTTTCCATTGTTGCTCTTCTTCGCACGCGCATATCTGTCTGTCTCTGTGTGTGTGTGTGTTTTGTACTTCATCTCAATCCCACCCCCCCTTTTTTTTTAAAATTATAGTCCACCAGCTACAAGAGAAGCGGAGCAATGGGGCGATTACAGATGCCTTCATACTTTGATGGTCTCTTTCGCTTCCCGTGTGACCCCCCCCCCCTCCCCCCCTCCCCACCCACCCATCCACCCCTTCCTGCTTGTCAAAGTCACTTGTGTCACCTCCAAATTTCAGGAGGAGGTGGGAGTGCGGGTGGCACAGAGCATGCACTTCGTTTAATAGATGATCGCCTAGACGTGTGCTTGTGTCTGTCTCTGTGTGGAGATGCATCCATCGCTAGGATGACGCTAGTCTGTGCACAAAGAGTCTTTGATGGGTTTCCTGGCACAGCGGCTATAATCTCTTTCTGATTGTGTGTGTGTGTGTGTGTGCCGGCTCATGCAGCTGGTCTTCTCGGTGCTGGTTGGACATTCTCAGTTTGGCCTCAGAGTCCCCGCCATCCTCCCCCCTACCCCGAAAACGCGTTGCACTTTGTTCAGGAGCACTCATGTGTGTATGCATATACAGCCGTAGCAGTATGCATGTGCATCTGTCTCTAAACGACGTTTCTAGCCATATATAAAAAAAAAACCTACACCCCTGACCGTTATGGTAGCTGGCGTGTGTGAGAAGTGGTGCTGGTCGATTTCCCTTTGTAGCAAAGTCGTTGTTTGTTTTGAAGTCTGTGTCTCTCTCTCTCTCCTGTGTGTGTGTGTGTGTGTGTCTGTGCGTCCTGAGCCTGTCCCATCTAGATGTACCATATTTGTTTATCCCCCTCAATTAGAGAGGTTATCGGGGGGAGGTTCGCACTTGAATATCTCCTGTGTTTCTCACAATAAATATGTTCATATGTACATGAGGGCGCATGAGGGCGCGTGTATGTATGTGTGTGTGTGTGTGTCCTAGGAAGGTACCAGTTAAGTCGTGAGTTGTCCAGAAACAACGCTGTGAAATGAGGCAGGCGCAGTCGATGCCCATTCACGTATGGAGAAGAAAAATAATGAGTTCATTTTTGCCGATTTATTTCGCGTATATCTATTATTATATATTTTAGTGTTGGTTTTCTTTCTAAACTGCATGCCCCCCCCTCCTTTTTCCTCTCCCTTGCTCCCCCCCCTAGACAGCTGCTACTGTGTACACACACTGCTCCTGATGTTGTGCGATTTGCGACTAGAACCTATACAAATACAGGTTCACTAGTGTATCCATCATCATCAGTAGCTAAAAAGTATCGAACGTCATTGCCGGAGACCATTGGGTTATTTGAAAGCAACTTCATTTTCTTTTTGGACAACATGCAAAAAAAAAAGCGTAAGCCGTCTAGTAGCTTTGTGGTTATTTTATTTTGTACTCGTATCCCCACCCTCAGGTTGTGATAGTCCCCGATGAGGTGTGTGTGTGTGTGTCACTGTGGGGGGATATCTGTGTGCATTCACAAGTGTCGAAGTTTCTTGAACTCAACTGTGGCTCCACCACCACAAAGCCGCCTCTAAACAGTCATGATCGATGAGAAGCTGAGGTGCGGTGCTGTTGTCCAAACAGACGCAGGCACAACCGCATGTGTGTCTGTCGGCGTGTGCCACCCGGGCCCCTGTAAAGCCCCGCTGATGCACGGAATGGACTGCGCCATGCGCATAGGAACACCGCCTGCCATGAAGACTGTAGTTGCCTCTTCTACGCAACTCAATGTATCTGTATCACACACGCACACTTAGATACACACACACCAACCTTCTTCTAATCGCGGCGCCCACTTGCCAATGTACTCGAACATCTGTGTACTCCCACGAGCGTTCTGGTTATGTGACAAGGCGACGATAGCCCTCTTGTGACTCTTTTGCCTTTTCACCTCATACCCTTCTAAGAGAGGGGACAACGTCGGAGGAGGAGGAGGAGGAGGAGGAGGCCTGTATATGTTGCCGCCAGTCGCTGTGGTGTTTTTTTCTTTCATTTCGGAGTTGATTGAATTCACCGTTTTTTTCTTTTTCGAGGGAGGGAAGCGATTTTGGCGGGCGGCACCCTCAACAAGGACACACTGCATACTTTCGTTTTTATTTTTTTTGTTCACACACCACAACCACTTGTACCTCGCCCGCAAGTGGAGTTTGTCCCACGTGCAAAGAAATATAGACGCGTCGTGCCACACGACCAGTCTAGCAGGAGCGGTTTGTTTTTGTCTCCCCACTGGACGTGATGATCTCCGAGGACGGTTTCCTTTCTGCCCTATCCTTCGGCAACAAAGAAGGGCCGCTTTCCCGGCTGCCTTCCGCCACTCCACGCCGTGGGACACCGTCTCCTCCGCGTGATGCGTCGGAGCCGTTGTCGTACACTGTAACGTCGACGCCGACTCTGTACAGCGCTCAAAGTTCCTCTGCGGTGTATTTGTCTGCGTACCCGCCAGAAGTCTACACCTACAGTGCCGAATCAGGAGCACCTGTGGCATCACCCTCAACAACGTACAAGCCCTATATGTATGGCAGCTGGGCAACTCTAGCGCCGGAGTTGGGCTCAAGAACGGTAACGGCGCGATCAGCCGAGTTGCACGCACATGCAGTGCTTTCTGAAGCAGAGCAGCAGCGACACATCCTGCAACTGGAACGAGAGCTCGCTGAGGAGCAGCGGCAACGTTTGGCAGCTCGCTTGTCGCCGTGCTCACCTGGCACACGGCCTTCTGCATCGATATCAGGGGACCGTTCCCCTTTTGCGGAGGCTCCCGGCGACGCAGCGCAACACTGTGCGTTGGAAACATCTCTCTCACCGCCACCGGATCCCAGCTACGATGCGCTTGAAGGGGAACTGCGTGGCTTCTCGACAGAGGCGCTGGCGCCTCCGAGCTCTCCCTCACCTCCATCGGCGCACGTACAGAGCCGTTGGCGTGTGTGTGAAAAAAGCGGCGGTGTAGATGTCCCCGGGGCTGGGGCTGCAGGTAGCACTATGTCCCCGCACGAAGGGACTCCACCACATGCGTTCCCATCACCCCCACCGTCGACGCCAGGAATTGCCACTCGTACCTGTTTGGCAGGGGCTGCCGTGTCGCCTCCAGAGTGCCCCTCCCAGGGGGCCAGTCCTCCCCGCTCATCGCCGCCGTCATGTGGACTCACAGAAGAGACAATGCCGTCTTCCTCTGCTGGCGAGCGATGTGTCTCGGCGCGCATGTCGTGTACGGGGGCTTTGCCACCCTCGCCGGTGCTGATACCTGCGCAGCCAGTGCAGGGCAGTTCTCCACGACAGCTCGTACCGCCGCCCCCGTTCTACGAGGTCAACGACTCAAAGGCATCGCATCCCACTCCAAGTGCTGTGCATCGGGAGATGGCCAGTACCCAAGAGGAGGATGAACGCCTCTACGACGCCTACCGACGGAAGCTAACTCGTATTCATGAGGCTTTACGCCTCTCCAGCGGCGCTGGTGTGTTGTGCGGGACCGCGTCCATCGAGGCACGCCGCGCACATCAGCTGCGGGGCCCCCTTAGAACTCCGACTCTGTCACCAGTGCCGACCCCGGCGTCACGGCCATCACCACCACAGGTGCCCTCTCCAGACCTGATTCGAACATGTACTGCACCACCACCACCACCGTCGTTGTCGTTGTCGTCGTCTTTCCCTCATGCCAGTTCCGAGGTTTCACGTGTACGGCGCCCACTGTCTACGGGGTTTCTCACCGACGACGTCCCGCCCTTACCGCGTGGCCATGGGCATCACCTTCGCTGGGATCTCGCACATAGCGGAAACATCGTCGTGTCAAGCGACGGCTATGCCTGTCGGGCGGACGCCACGGATGCTCTGACGCTGATCGAGAGGGAGTACGAGGGGCGGTTGGGGGAGATGCTGCACCGTCTGGTTATCCCGTTCTATGTGTTGGGCAACCGTGGCGTAACTCGCGGCTCTCTAACCTTTGCATTCCACTGGGTGTCCTCGGCGACGAAGTGCCACGCTTCGGTATCGCAGCGGCGAGGTCGAAGGTGCCTTGAAGGCGATGTGGCGGAGACGGGCAGCGATATCAAGTTGCCCCGCGTGCCTGCTCTGGCCTTCGGATTCACCACGCGTTCCTTCACGGGCTACGGCACGCAGGTACCCGCGTTCCTTTACCTTTCGTCTGGGGCGATCGCACAGGGGGTGCACACCAGCACTTGTACAGGCGCGGAAAGGCCCTACGGTCTCCCGTACGAGCCCGGAATGGAGCTGGCCGCGCGGCTGGACCTCGAACGGGGGTGTCTGGAGTTTTACGTGGATGGCGTCTCGATGGGCATCGCGTTCCGTTTTGTCCCCGCGCTTCACCCCGCGCCGCTCTTCCCAGTGGTGCTTTTCTCTGCAGACATGGATGTTGCTGAGCTTCTGTACTCAGTCTAGATTCGCCCACGTGAGCTGCCTCTGCCCTCCCTTCTCCTCCCCCCCCCCCGCCACTGCTTTTCCAGGGAGGAGGAAGACGCGTCCTACAGACGTGTAGAATAGTGGGCACGCAAGTCGATCATCTCGTCGAATGTGCTGATTCGGTGATCGGCACGTATCATCTCCATCGATGCTCCGACATTTACACCTGCGCCGCAAAGCGCTGCGTCTATTTTTTCATTTTTTTTGTACAGTTAGAGTTGTGCAGCAGCAGCAACCTGAGGCTTCGTACTCGTTTGCTAGCCCCGCGGGTAAAACAATAAGCGTTTGTTTTCGTGTTCGGGTGTTGTTATGAGCACTCGGCTCTCTTTCTCTTTTCCGATAGATTCAAGATCATCTCTTCTACCCGGGCGTACCAAACACCGTATGGAGAGGGGGAGTGGGGCGAGAGGCATATGCAGTGCACCGGAGACCCTCAGTGACATAGAGTACCCTGTCTGAACCAAGGGGTGGTGGTTGAAGGGGGGGGGTGAGTGGGGTAGAGGGGGGCGGCATTTCGATGGCATCACCTTGGCATAAACCTGCGCCTTCAACAGGTGACGCCGGTGTAATCGGCTTTTGGCTCTTGAGTGTGTACTTGTTCTCTCTCTTTCCTCTTTGCCCCTTCCCTCCGGCTCTCATGAGTTCCGGGGGTGGTGCGCGTTTTTTTATCCCCCCCAGAATGTGTTCTCCGTGCTTCATATATCACCGCATCCCCCTTCCCTCCCTGTCCCCCTTTACTCTTCACTACGGGGATGGTCATGACCGCCAGGGCGGGAACGGCTCTGCCCACCCTCCGACCTTCTTTTTTTTCCAATACGTCCACACCCACAATACTGCAGCTGAGACAGTCACCAGGCAGTGTATTCTGAAGAAGCTCTCCATTACCCCCCCCTCCCTCCCCACCGCATGTGAGTGTACCCAATACGTGAACACACAACTGCTGTAGACCGAGGTCACGTGGGGAAGTGAAAACCTTGCGGGTTGGGAGATCGGGGTGGAGGTGTGTGTGTGTGTGACAGGCATACACACACAGAAAGAAGCGGTAGTGCGAGACGAGTGCTACCGACTAGCAGTGCAGCCTTCACCCACATATTCTTCAGCTGTATCGAGTACGTACGGGCCTTCACTGAAGTGCAGTGTTTTTTGCTTCCCCCCCTCCCCTCCCCCGCTGTTTTTTTTTTATTGGCTATAGTGTGTTCTGGCGCGTACTCACCATGTCGGAACTACACATCATCGGTGAAATACAGTGCGGCGAGGACTTCGGCAACAGCAGCTACTTCTGTAGCTATGAAATCATCACGGGCGCTCAATGGATTGCCGTCGAGGGCCGCACTTCGGGCTCGACGCACGTGATGCGAAGCAGCGACAATGGCATTCCCTGGAACTATCCAATCGATGTCCACTACAGCTTCAACAGCGTGCATGGCTGGCCCAAGATCGCCATTCAGGTGTGGCAGTTGGACGACTACGGTTGCAAAGATATCGGCGGCTACGGCACCGCCTACTTGCCCATGCCTGGCGGCGGGGAACAGGAGCTGCGCCTGTCGACGTGGAAGCCGAATTTTTGGAGCTCCAGCGCACTTCGTCGCGCTTGGCAGGCCTTGCGTCTGTCGCTTATGGGTGGCTACCCGGTGCTCCGCGACAATTCTCTCATTGCGGATAATGAGCAGCGTTTCAAATTGCACACCGTGACAGGCGGTACGGTGACGATGTCGTTCATGGTGATAGGGCGCGGAATGAGGCAGGCCGGCCTCATTTATGCGTGACCTCGCGCAGGGTTGCGGGTGTGCGGGCGCTCCGGTTTTATTATCTTTGCAGGCGCACCCTTGTGCGGGCTCCATTACGGTTCCTCTCTCTCTCTGGTACACTACCACTCGTTCTGGTATGTTTGCAATAGAAAACGAAAAGAAATACGGGAAAAACCTGAACGTGTGGAGACACAGCAAGGCGCACACCGTTGCCTGCGCTGCCTAGTCCCCGTAACTGGCTTTGCTGGCGGATCTCGTGACACGGCAACGTCTACGTGAAATCCTGCCGTCTCCACTGCCTTGTGCATGCATATATCTATATTTGTATATACATATATATATAATGTGTGTGTTTGTGTGTGCCTCCGCCTCCCCTCCTCTAATTCCCCTCCCTTGGTTTCTGTGAAGACGTCTCGCTGCACGACACACGTGACAGATGAACGCTCACAAAACGCAGAAAGCGGAGAAATGACAACGGAAGAGGAGATGCATATGTGTGTATGTGCGTGAATGTGTATACAGAGCAACATGAAGGCAATGACGGCAGCACAAGCCATACACACACACACTCACACCAGATCCACCACCCCCCCCCCCTCCCTCCACCCTCCCTCCCCTCCACTTACACACACCCCCACACACATACAGAGGTGCGCACTTCCTCCCCTCTTCCCACTTAAGAGCGGTTACGTGCGCACACGTTGTCAGTTCATTGAGAGGGAGAAGAGGAGACTTCTCTGTCCCCGTACCCATGTGGGGTGGGCTGCATTTTTTTGTTTCGATTGAAACACTCGTGTCCTTTACCATTCCGTCCTCCCTGTGCCACGATGGCGCGATATCCGGGACCTCCAATTCTGAGGACAGCGCCTTGACAGTGAAACGAGCCGGCAATCCGACTGTGCGGCGACTCCACTTCACTCGAGAGCGGCGACTGACCCCCGTTTTTGCTTTACCTAACGCGACCCTATTCTTGCAGGTACTCTTTTCGTCCGGCAACAGAGTTCACCTTATGACGCCATGGTGCAAGGAGGACACCGCGACGATTCTCAAGTCCTTTGGCTGGGTGAGCTTCCTCGCTGATGCCAGACGTATCTCCGTGGCTCCGGGCTCTTCGCAGTTCAGCTTTAGCAGTCTCGGTGTGGATCCCGCGGACTACACGCGTACCGTTCTCGTCATTGACGATGCATTGCGCTGGAGCAACGCCACGGCGCTGCAGCTCATTGAGGTTTGTCATACGAATGAGGGAAAGGACGCGGCGGACTCGATGGAACTGCTCTACGCCCTCTCCCGCTGCATTTTTTTCTCAGAATGGTACCTGCGCTACCCCTCCTCGTCCATCGCCAGCTGTGTCGCACTCAGCAACACCACTGTCTTCGCCTTCTGCAGATTCTTTCTCGAGGGCACTGATACAGAGGCTAGCTTGATGCAGCTGATCAGCTCCCATGGAGGCCGCATTGTGCATACAGCGACGGAGGCCACGCACATCCTCGCCCTCCCACCACCGCCAGCTCAGCGCGCTGGGTCGTCAAGCACGACCTCTTCAAGTGCGTCATTCTCTACATCTTCCTCTGGAGATGAGAGTGAAAGCGAAGGTGAAGAGGAGTCAGGCAGTCTGGTCGACAGCACGGACACGGATACCAGCGACGGAAGGAGTGACGGCCACGGATCTGTGTCACGCCACAAGGGCAAAGAGCGCCCAGTAGGCGATAGCAAGGCCTCCTGCTCCTCTTTTGGTGCGCGCGTCTTGGAGACGTGCGCTACAAGTCCCCCATCTGCGCTTCGGTCGCGTGCGGCGGCGCAGCTGACATCAGTGGAGACGCCAATGGGCCCAAACACTGCTCTGCAAGCTGTCACGGTGACAGTGCCGTGGGTTTATCGGTGCATTCGAGCGCTTCGACTGGTCCCCATCGACTGTGCGCCGGGGTCCGCTGGACCAAACGTTTGTGGGAAGGAAGTGCGGGAGCAGATTGACCCGGTAGACAACAGTAAAGCGGAGTTGGCAAGCAAAACAGGTACACTTCTTTGTGCGCTGCTTCCTCCCCCTGACGCGAGACCTCTGCTTTGGACAACGCTGCACTCGATTGCCTCACAACACGGATACGACACAACAGCCCTCGTGCAGAGCGCTAAACCAGGTCCGTCCTCAAAGACAGTCACGGCTGCGTGTGTGTTGGAGGCGCTGACCAGTCCCATCTACAGCGACGTTGTCGAAGTCCGCCTCCAGCCGCTTCCAGTGACCGGCAAGTCAGCTGACGGGTTGCCGACATCCTCGCGCTCACGTGGTACGCCCGTTACCCGGCACACGTTGGACTCACTGAAGCTGTCCTCTGCGTCTTCGGAGCTGGGCCGCATCGGATTGCACCGCTTCGAGCGTCGGCGTGACAAGGAAGCTGTTTTTGCCCATCTCCAGTTGATCGCCTCGCAGTTCCTCTATTCCTTCGACTACGTGCAGCAGCGCAAGTTGCAGGCGTTGCGCTGCCACGCGGGCACTCAGACCAGCGGTGCTCGTCACGCATCGATGGGCACCATGACGGAGGGCCAACAGCCAGTCGCCACGCCGCTGGAGCCTGAAGACGATGCGGAGCTGGCGAAGTCGAAGGAGACGGCTGCCGCTGCGACGAGCGATTTCGGGTTCAAGGGGTGTAAAGTTACCCCAGCCGCAAGGGCGCTGGAGTCCAAGGCGGCAGAGTCGATCACGAGCAATGCGGCGGGTGCTGTGGGCGAGGTGGAGTGGCGACACCATTTGAGCAACGTTGAGGGAAAGATGCTCGTATCCCACGTCCATGCAGGCACGGTGAATGGCAAGGAGGTGAATGAACGCCTCTGGGATGGTGGGCAAAGTATTAGTGGGGCCGACGATGGGGAGACGTCCATGAAGATCACGCGTGCAGCTGAGGCGCAGGCCATGGAGCACGCAGTGAAAACAGAGGGGCTCACCACGATGAAGGAAGATAATCTCAGGGGGATTGCCCCGCCTTCTTCAAACATTTTGGCAGGGACCTCCCACGACGAACCGGTGCCTGCTCGACCACCACTGGCACCCTCTTTTTCAAAGCCTCCCTCTTCACTGCTGCCGCTGCCACTCATGCCGAAAGCAGTCGAGGTTGGACCCGGCAAGGTGGACGCCTTGCCTGGAGGGTTCACCGCTTGTTTTATACCGACCTCTGTCTTGACCGCCGATCAGCAGTTTGACTTCTATGCATTTTTGTGTTCACTGCCACTCTTCAACACTGCGGAGCTCGGCAACAGCGTGGTTCGTGTCACGGACGGTGTGCGATGCCAGTTTGCCAACCACAAAGGCGCGAAGGACTTTCTGCGTATTGACTTCATCGAGTTTCTCTCCTTGCACCTGCCCATCTACCCCGTCCTCAACGACTCCGTGGGTTTGGAGGATCTCCAAAGAACTGTCATGGACTTCCCCTTCCTGCCTCTTCCGGCTGCGCCGGAGGTGTCACAAGAGGAGGCTCAGTCACTGTGGACAGCACCCCCAGCACCTGAGCCCACGACGCTTCTCTCAACCCAGTCAACTGCTGCGAGAACCTTGTATCCGAGTGAGGGGGACACCGAACCGCATCGCCGTGGGTCAGACCCGCTTTCAGTGCCCCCAAAGTCGCCATCGAGACGGGGGAGAGACTCCGCCTCGACGTCCAGTAGTGGGAAGCGGCTCAAGCGGAGCGAAACTCTCGACGGTAATCCATCGAAGCGGAGCCGCGAGGACGACAGCGCTAAGGAAACACCACCATCCACTGATCACTACCGTCACCGTGATCGCCCCCGTTCCGATCATCATAGCGGCTCCTCCTCGCGCCGCGTCGAGTCGACATCCTCCTCTTCTCACCACCATCGTCACTATCACCACCGCGGTGATCGTCATCGCTCCCCACGAGAGGACTCGGATCGGGACTCTCGCAGCGACGTGCACCATCGATTACACAGTAGGCGTGATCGGCGGTAGTTTTACCTTGCTGGTGTTTCGCGTGTGTGCTAGAGGGTGGGGACTCGTGTGAGGTGAAAAGTCGTACCGGTTTACTGAGGTGTTCTCTATGTGTACACTACAGAGTGGCTACACTGCGCCACCGGTTGACGAGTCTTGACTGCGAGGCGAAGACGTGAGCATACGTGCATTGGTCCAGTGACACCATGTAGCGGTGCACACACACACGCTCACTCACACACACACTCACACACACACACTGCGCCGCTTGGACGACATTGGTATGTGTGTGTGTGTTCTACGCCATTGTCGCCGTGACGAATCGCTGCCAAACCTGCACCAGACTTTCTGGGACAGAAGCTACTCTAACAGAAATATCCCCAATGCGGCAACGGTAGCACTCGAGATCGTCTTGCGATGTTCCCCCCTCCCCTCCCTTCCCGTGTCTCTTGCCGTTGTGATAATCACGGGCGTACACTCATGCACTGTGGGCCTCACACAGGTCTCACATTCTCCTGATGTTGCTCTCTCCGTCAATGGCCTCTGCCCTGCGCGCACACCGATCCCTCTTTTTTTTCCCCCGACCCCCCCCTCTTCTGTTTGCACGCCTACGGATTCATCTACTCCACACTACTGAGAGGAGTTAATACAGGTATACACACACACACACAGTTTCCCATGTGTGAGGCGGGCCCAACACATACCGCGGGCGCAGCAGCGGTGACTGCGGACGTCACGGCCACGACTGAAGAAACATCACCGAAAACCTCATCAGGAAAGGCCGTACCGTCATGGAGTCTCACGCCGGCGGAAAGGCGCGGTGTGATCGTCGTTGTGGCTGTTGCACTCTTCCAAGAGGTCCACTCTAGTGTTTTTCGTGGGGTGCTGATCGGCGCCATGTCAGCTGCGATAGTGTACAACCAGTTCAACCGCCCCCACAGGAGTCCGTAGTACAGGAGCGCGGCATCCAGTGTGTGTGTGTGTGTGTACAGCACATACGAAGGCATGTTGTGGCGTGCTGATGCACCACCGCACACCATCTGGTGAGGCAGTCTTTCCCCTCCACTAATGCGGCAGAATCGCATCTTTCATGAGGCTTCATCAGTCCTCAGTACAACATTTTTCGAGGTGAAACAGATGTGGTGGTGGTTATGCTCTTTGAACCGTTGATCAACATAAACACACCGCGAGCACATGCACCCCCCCCCGCCGGTGCACACGTTGACACATACCCCATGCCAGTGAAGAGCAGGAAAGGGCAGGTGAACGCCCTCATGGGGTGTCCTTGACCCTTCATCTCCCCCCATGGACAGCACACAAAAAAGGGTGGAGTTGTGAAGAGTTCAAGCGTGGACTCGCGATGCAGCTAGCATGATTTCGCGTCAATATATATATATATATATGTATATATTTGATTGAACATCTTCGGGATATGTGCCCCACCCCTTGCACGTCTTCACCTCAGTTGTCGTTTCTCTCTGCCCTAAGTGGTGCCATCTGAAGACATGCGCCCCGCTAAACTCTTCTGTTCTTTGATATGTCCGTCTCTCTCTCTCAATGTTGGGCTATGCTGCGTCGCCGCTTTAACGTAAGGATGTGCAGTGGGCTGCCCCCCCCCCCCCCCCCCTCCCCCGCAACAAAACACATACGCACCATACTGTCGTCCTCGGGAAAAGGCTCTGAGGGTAGACCCATCTACCTATCTAGATTGTGACCGACTCCTTTATTCCCTGCACCTCACGTTTGCCTGACTGAACGGCGCTGCGCAAATGAAGACCATTGCGCTTCTCTCGGGGGGTAAAGACAGCATCCTGGCGGTGCTAATGGCCTACCGCTACGGACACGAACCGGCTGTCGTTGTGAACATGGCACCCTTTTTGGAAAGCGAAGGTGCGTCATTGGGCAGGTCCGAGGAGGGCACCCACGGGCACGAGATCGACTCGTACATGTACCAAACAGTCGGTTTTGAGGCTGTGGAGGGCATTGCCACTTGTCTCGGACTGCCGCTCCGCCGCGGTTACGTGAAGCGCGGTGGTGCCAAGGACCAGTCGTTGCTATACTCGGAGAAGCCGCCCGAAGGGGATGAGGTGGAGTCGTTGTACGCACTGATCAAGTCGGTAAAGGAGGAATTCCCTGACGTCCAGGGGCTCACCAGCGGCGCCATCCTCTCCAACTACCAGCGCAACCGTGTCGAGTTCATTTGCGACCGACTTGGGCTCGAGTCGCTAGCGTATTTGTGGATGCGCCAACCTGGTGAAATTCTAGATATGGCCCATGCACTGAATGTGCAGGCCATCCTGGTCAAAACGGCGTCCATTGGGCTGATGCCGCGCCGGCTGATTGGCAAGACGCTTGAGGAAGCACGTCCGACACTGGAGATGATGTCAGAGCTCTACCAGTCCCACCTCGCTGGCGAAGGTGGCGAGTATGAGACAATTGTGTTGAACTGCCCTCTTTTCCGTTCACAACGGTTGACGGTGACTTCACTGGAGGTGGTTCTGCAGGACGACAACGACATTTCGCCGTCGGGGCATGGGTTGCTCGTTGTCACACCTGTGCCCAAGTCAGCGGAGCAACAGGCACAAGAGAAGGAGCTGCTGACGCACCTGCAAGCCGGCAACCTCACATTCCCCTCGGACGTGATGCCGCTCCTGCAGAGTCTCTCTTCTTCCCACCTTGCACCGAACGCAACACCATCCCTCTACACCACATGCGACACAAATATCTCGACAATGCCACTTATCAGCAGCAGAGGCAGCGCTATGTTCTTGGGTGCTAGTATTGCCGCCTCAGGAGAGGGCTTTGTACATCATACATACACAGCCCCGCACGATGCTTGTACGTCAGCTGCCGAGGCACTCGATACCTGCCTTGCTACGTTGCAGGCATGGGCAACAGAACACAGCCTTACTCCTTTCTACTACCACATTTCCCTTCCCGAGCCCTCCTGGGAAGTGTTGTGCCGCACCGCGTATGCTAACAAGGTGTCCCACGTCTGTCCTCCTGGACTTCTCATCACAGCGCGTAGTGGATTGCCGGCGACGGCCGTGCTGGAGGCCGAAGTACTCGCAGCGCCAACAGAAACAATTCAACAACGTGTGCTGCACGCGCAAAGTCGCAGCTGCTGGGCATTTGGAGAACCCGGGCCGTACTCTCAGGCTCGTCGCGTGTGTCTATCTGCCGGGGCCTCGCGACTGTTTGTGAGCGCGGCGCCTGGACGGCTGCCTCCAACGGGGGAGGTGGCCACCGCCGCCGATCTCCCTGCTACTTGCCAGCAGCACATCGCGGCCTTGCTGGCAAAGCAGTGCGGGGAAAAGGTGGGGTCGGATGTCGCTGACACTGTGGCAGAGTTTCTTTTTTCTATGGCGAACTGCGAGCGCTATCTCGCCTTCTTCGGGGCCACTTTCGAGGACGTTTGTTGTGCCACTGTCGTCGTCACTGAGGATGTACCCCTGGCACTGCTACCAGCTCTCTGGTCTTGGTCAACCCAGCACACAAACACACTGCCCTTTGAGCGCGTCTGCAAGGTGGCTGTGGTTTGCACCTTGAGCGGCACAGAAAAGATTCGGGTGTCAATGGAGTGTGTAGAGGAAAGGGAGTTGGTAGAGGAGGCCGCGTAGTTGTCTCCGACTGGCGTCGCCACTTCAACCTCCCTCTCCCCCCAGCCGATGAGCACCTCGACTTCCTTTTAGCCCTACCGCTCACCACTGAATGGCCAGTGCAGTCACCTTCAACCGAGGGGGGGGGGCATGGTGTGTTGTGTGTGGTGCGCGTACCACTGCGGCCACACAAAAGCCCACATCGAGTCCTTTATGCTGGTGCATGTCTCTCGGGCTGCCTCGGTTGGCAGCGTGTTGGTTTCTGCGGGGGCATAGCCGCGAGAAGTGAGTCGTGCCCTGGATGGATTGGCGTTGAGGCGCGCCCTCACACACAAGAAAACAGAGGTGCACTGTGCTTCTCATGGTTTATGTAGACACACTCTTGCGTTGATTGACACCCCCCCCTCCCTCCTCCTCCTCCTTCTCGCTTTCCCATCTTTAATGTCTAAAAACGCGCAAAGAAATGTGTGCTGCTGCTTTACACGTTTCGAGTGTGTCTCTGTTTCCCTCTTGATTTTATCAGCATTACACGGACAGGTATATCGGCTAATCCCCCGCTTCTCTATGCACGGTCAGCAGCGAAACGGTGTTGGTGTGTATCGTTTCTGTTTTTTTTGCCCCCCACCCTTTTTTTTGTTGTTCCGTTTGGGTAATGGGGCAATAGGCTGGAGAGTCTCCAATTACTGCCTTCCTGTGCCTCTCTGTGCCTGTTTGTCTTGAGTTGGGGGAGGGGGGGAGGGTGGGGGCGATTCAGCGAGCGCTTTCGTACCCAGTACACGGGATTCAAAAAAAAAAGGAGAAGGTACAACCCCCCATCTTCTTCCCCCCAACAACAAAAAAAAACAGCGTTACTGCGGCGCCTTTAAAACGCCTTGCAGAAACGTTTTGGTGCAGTGTTGCCGCGTGTGACTCCCCCTAAAGAGAGAGAGGAGGCCGGTGAGGACTGACGTGACCACAAAAAGAAACCCGTTATATTATTTTCGGTAATTTGCAGGCGGACGACGTGAAGACGTTTTGGTTTTCTGCCAACGCGTGTACACACACTCTTCATCTCAAAGGTCGCCCGGAGGCTCAGTGGACGCGTGTGCACCTCAGCTGTGATGAACGTGTTTTTCCTCCTCTAACAGGCCTCCTGGGGTGACCTCTCGCCATCAACCCCCCCCCCCTCCCTCCCCCTTTCGCACCCTTCGAATGCGTATGTGTGTCGTACAGTCTGTCCCTCTCTGTATATGTCTTGTAATTTCTTCATTGACTCCCCCATCACGGCGTTACTGTGGCGCTTTCGGTCGCTCATTACGTTTGCCACACCCCTTCCTCCCCCTCTCCCTCCCCCTCTCCCTCCCCCTCTCCCTCCTCCCTCTCCCTCCCCGCCCTCCCTCCCCCCCACAAGTCTCTTCGCCTATAGGATCCGCTTGTGGCGTATATTCTCACCGATACGCGTGGGCACGCACACACACACACAAACACACACTGCGCGTCAGTGGTGTAGCTGACACTTCCTGCCTTTTCATTAGTGTTTGCCTGATTCACTCGCCCCCCTCCCCTCCCCTCCCCTCCCCTCCCCCCTCCCCAGTTTATACTGCATCGCGTCTCCTCCAGACATTGTGCTGGCTTGTGTACCCCATCATTTTGTTCACAGAGCAACTCACCTCCCCCCTGTTCTCATTCGCTTTGCTAGACTTCTCCCGTCTTTGAGACACACACACACACATATATATATATAATATAAATATATATATACAATATTGGCGGTGATCGATCATACGTATCACACTCTCACCATCCTCTTCTCGGCGCACCTTTTTGCTATTCCCATCCGCAGTACAGTACATCACACGCATAAGTTCGGAGACTCTCTCTCCTCTTGTCTTTTGTTCTCTCGTTCACAGTTCTGCTGTTATCTGCGCGGGTTGTTTTTTTCCTTCCTGGCAGCGAAAAAGGGTGGCGATGTCCAGCGACGCCGGATCCGTGAGCGCCCCGACGCCGACACCGTTTGTGTATGTCAACGGTGATCGGCTGTCGTTGATGGAGGATTATCGTCTTGCCCTCTATCAGTACTTTCCTGAAGGCACAAAGCTCTTCGACCCGAGGCATTTGCCGCCGCGCGAGGTGCCCCTCTCCACCTCGGTTGATGAGAGCGGTGTGACGCTGCCTAAGCTTCTCCCAAACGCACAATACCATGCCTTCTTCAAAGACCCCCGCACCGGGTCTCTCTATGCTACTGCCACCAAGTACGTCTGCCTTTACGTCTCTCACCTGCCCTTCGATACAACGCCGGAGATGCTGGGCCGGTACTTCGAGACATTTGACATGGTGAAAGAGGCAGATGTTTTCCCAGGTCAAAATGTGAGCTGTAATGGTCGAGGCTGGGTCATCCTACACGACCCCAGCAAACTCCTCATCATTCCGCGCGTCCTCCAGTTCTACGGAAAAGATTTTATTTACACTGAGCTCAGTGACCGTGAGCCAGCGAGAGAGAAGCTCTACCAAATGCTGTCGGAGTCGATGCTCCCGCCGCCCCCGCCGCCGCCGCCGCCACCACCACCACCGCGCGCCCACATCATTTCACACCGCATCGATGTCCTTCCGCCGCCCCCACCGCCGCCACCGCCATCGCACAATCCTAATGTTCCAGCGCCGCGCAGCAGCATCATAGTGGAGCGACGTATCCCGCCCACTGCGCTTACTCCCATTGGTGGCGGACTCGACTACGAAGGCCCCGCGCTTCCTGCCCCGCGCAGCCAACAGCGCCTGCAGGCATCTACTGCGTCTAACACGACCACTGCACATGCACCCATCGTGCCCCTGGCTAGTTCCCCTGCAGCAACGCCCGCGGCAGCTGCTGCGTTGCCGAGCAACGCTGTCACCAAATCGAAACCCATAGCAACTTTTATCACCTACATAACCGAGAAAGACGCCGAGGACGCCGTGCGGGAAGAGTACTTCTGGCCGAACCCTATTTTTTCAGACGAGGTGCAGGCCTGCATAGATGCCCGTGGCTCAGCCGTCGTTGTTTTCCTCCTTTCCAACCCACCCACAATTTTCGGGTACGCGCGAGTGTTATCAAACGGAACGCCCGGCCGACGCGACGTCAAGACGTGCCCTCTTGAGTGGGTACAGCATCACTGCTACATTCCAGAAGCCGCCACACGGTCGTTAGACGGTGTATTGCTCTTCAAGCAGCGGGACGGCTCGCGTCTGAGACTGGAGACAGGTGCTGATGTGCGCGACCTAATTGACAGTTACATGTTAAAGGCGGAATCGAACTTTTCTCCGTCGCACGCCGGCCCAAGTATTCCACTGCCACGCGGGCGTGGTGGGATCGCGCGCAACGACCGTAGCATGGCAAGGCTGCCTCCATCGACGCTGCCGCCGCCGCCGCCGCCGATCGGCCGCGGTCGAGGCGGCGCTGGCGTTTTCTTGGCCACTCCGCCAATCCCTATCAGCGACAGTGGACTTGCCATCCCGGTTCCCGCTAGCCGACGCAATCAAGCGAACAGCGGTGGCACTGTGAATGGCATCACCAGTCCGTCAGGCAAAACTGGCAGCGGCAACTCTCGTGGGCAATCACCGTCCTCTTTCTCTATAAAGCTACCAGCGCCGGCTTGCGCTCGAGTATCGGCAGTGGCCGTCGCTGGCTCAACGCCTACATCTAATGGCAACGACATAGGAAGCAGCAGCAACGGGAACAGCTCCACGAACGACATTGTCTCCTCCCCCACTATCCCCCCAGCACCTCGCTCCAAAAAGTCGGGTGTTCGTTGAGGCTTTTTTGCACTTGTGTGTGGTGTTGGGTCTGCAGAGATGGTGCGTGAAATACTTGAAGTGGCGTCGTGCCAGCAGTGCCCAGCGCCAGTGCTCTCTTTCTCTGGTCTGCCCTTCATGTGCGCGCTATGTTCCTCCGTAGAGCGTTGGGTGCCCGATGTGAGTTTACGCGTATGTGCTTCTCGATTTGTGATGGCGACTGCCTGATGTCTGTGCGTTGTTTCAGTGTGGCATTCGCCACATCTAGGCTGGCATCCACCCGCTACACATGCAGAGGATGTTCGCCGCTCTTTCTCTGCCCCCCTCCCACCCTCCCACCCACCCACCCACCCACCTACCCACACACACACACACATGCTCTCGCCTCCTACACCCGAACACTATTCTTGATCAGCACGCCATCCGACACAACTATCATCACAGGACTTTCCGAATCGCGTGTTCGTTTTCTTATTGTCGCCTGTGTGCGTGTGTGTGTGTGTGTGTGTGTGTGTGCGTGTTTAATTATATATTTGTCCTGATAACTCTCCCGGTGGCCTGTGCGAGTGGTCCCTTTTTTGGGTGGGACTGGCGGCTTTTTTCTCCCCCGCAAAATGTTTGTCTCCCTTTCTTCCCCTTCCCCAAGTATGAGTATGTGTGGGCGCGTAATGAGAACAAGGCACCTCCATCAGCCGTTTTTTTTTGTGTGTACGGGTGGTTTGCCCTGTCTTTCCTGTCTCTACCTTGTTCTGCCTTACTGCTCATAATGGATACTCATCTGTGTACTAAGGCATCTCAAATATTGTAATGAGTCGATATGGGTATGTAAACGTCGTTGCTGTGCGCACAACTTGGCATTTGAGTGGGTGCGACTCTCTCTCTGTGTGTAGGTGTGGTGTGGATCTGCTCACATAGACGCGCCAGCACAAGTATGCACGGACCTGAACAGACAACACTCGCGTACCCTGACACGTGCAACGCTTGTTTCCTTCCCCATTTTCCTTCGTGTGTCCCTCATGTGTACTCTAATAATAAATCCTAAAGCGAAATCCAAGAGCATCTGAGACACACATGTGCGTACACAACAGCGTTGTGAGGGGGGGGATATATGGGGCACTCAAGTCACCCACACAGAGAAGGTCTTCTCTCGTGCTCAAACAGGAAAAAAAAGCCAACTAAAAAACGTCGACGAGAGAAGCCGTGATATCCACATAGACGTTTCTCGCACTCTCCGTATCTCGTCGTGTCACGGCTGGCTGGCGCTACCCCCCCCCCTTCGTCGATAATTTTACCCGCTCTCCAGCTTGTCCGTCGCTCCTCAGGGTGTGGTCATGCTCCTCTCCTCGGTTATCTTGATTCTCATTCCCCCTCCCCTCTCTCTCTCTCTCTCACACACACACGCACGAAAAACAAACTTTTCGGTTGTGTCTCCCAGGCACCCGTGTGGAGGATCCTCTCACACCATTTTGTGGAATGCTAGGGCGTGAAGTGACCGAGGGAGAAGCGTCGCGCACCGGCAGGGTACTGGGCGCGACCGTGCCCTGATGTGGCGCTGCCGAGTTCTGTGCTTGACCTTACACGGCAGCCATCTCGCCCATCACGTGTTCCCCTCACAACAAGTACTGCTGCCCCTCGCCGTAGACGTGGGTGCTGAATGCGGGCCGCATGGGTCGCGGGATACAGCTCACCCTGCTCCAGCTGGGGTGGTGCGGATCGCGCAGCAGGTGTCCGTGATGGGGGACAAGAGGTGCGGCGACGCGGTGGGATAAGAGAGGGGTCCGTCGACTCCGTGACTCGATTCTACGACAGAGACGTTCCGTCCTGGAGGGTCAACCTGCAACCGCGGCGCAGCAGAGGCACGCTGACGTATCTGCACTCAAATCTGCTTTTTTTTTCTGTTCATCTTCTGTAGCTATCGTGTCCTCAGCGAAGCGGTGCAGCTGTGGACGTGATCGCTAGCACTGACGACAGGGTTACAGTGGCCCATCAAATGGAGGACAGAGTGCTTTACAGTCCCCCTTGAGGCGTGCTATGCGTCTGTGTTGTAAGCGATGACCGCTTTGGGGAGCGGCTGCATTGTGTTCAGGGGAATACGTCGAAGGAACAAAAAAAAAAACACGCGAGTGGAGCGCAGTTTTCCCGCTGACGGTGCTCTCGATTAGCTGTTGCTACGTTTTTCATCTCCTCCTGGCGGGGATTGGGGAGTGGGGGGGGGGGAGGGTGGCGGCGCAGCGCTGCTCAAACCCACCACGTTCGAAAACGAATGTCTTGCGCGCAGGTGAAAAGTTTGTGAAGTTGCCAAACAAAAGGAAAGACTCGTCCCTCTCCCCTCATCCCCTACCTCAAAGCAGGTCAAGCACCTAGGATGTGAGCCAAGCAGTGCAACCGGGCGTGCACTTGAGCACCTTCCAAAGGCAGGGGGTATGTAGCGATCGATGCGAAGCTATTACGGAAGGAGGCGGGCATCCTCCTGCAGGGACTCTGCCCCCCTGCAGGCGTTCATCTTTGAAAACCAAAGGCACTTGTCCACACGGGCCGCTTCACCAGTAGTCAGATTGGTGTTCTTCTCGCTCATATTCTTCCAAATCTCCCTCACCTGACACGCGCTCCGTGTGTCGAGAGCACGCGATAAGGCGTGTACGTTGGTCTATATTTTTGTGTTTCGGGGAGGAAGCGAATTTGAGGAGGGAGCCTTGATGATGAGGGAATCTGCATCTCCTTACATGCCTGGACTTATTATATGTGCACATACCTTTGTTCTCTGTGCGTCCTCTCTCTCTCTCTTTGCCTTCGCCCCTGTGCCTTCTCGACCCCTCCCCTCTCCCCTCTCCCCTCGCCCCCCCCCTCCACCCAGGTGGAACAGGACGCTTTTTATTCAACCTCATGCAGATGGGGGCACATACACACATAGACAGGTAAACACCCGATAATACATGCATATCGAACGACATACATAGACACAGAAATTGGAGCACGCGGCATGGAGACGCCCGGGAGCTGGTCGCTCTCCAACGCATCCACGCCCCCGCAGCGGGCAGGGCGTTCGCCCTCTTCTATTGCCACCCCCAGCCGTGTGGAGGCGCTTTTTGATGCGCAGACATGCGTTTCTTTCATTGATGGGACGCCGTTATTCGATGCTGCCGAGGGCGACGGAAAACACCCAGCGGTGACGTTCAGATACGCGGGTGCCGAGAGTGAGAGTGTCCAATCGCATCAATGCCGGTCCTGCTCGAGCACGTATCGTTTGCGCCACTCCTTGAAGCAAATAGAGGAACAGTACGTGACCACAATAGAATCCCTGCGCCTGCAGCTGCAGGAGGCAGTGGCCCAGCGCGCTATGGCCGTCAAGGAACGAAATGCGCTGCTAAACTCCGCTGACACAGCTGTGGCACACCAAGTCCAGGCGGAGCAGGAGGCCCAGGAACTCCGAATGAAGATGACAGAAGCGTCGCTGAAGAACGAGATCCTGCAACGACGTGCGCTTGAGCTCGGCAAAGAGAACGCTGACGACAGAGAGAGATACTTAAAAATGACGCGGGCTCTCCTCGAGGAAGCCGAGACCGCAGAACGCGCTCAGGTGGAGGCTGCCGAAAAGGACGAGACCGCGTTGCTTCTGCAGCTGTGCACATCCGATTTGGCGAGAGTCTCAGCATTGACGCCGGCGACATCCAGTAGTATCCCCCCACAGTGGGCGGTCGCTGCGGTTAAACTTCCTGCTACTAAACACCTCAGCACCTGCAGAAACCTCTCCACAGATTTTTCCTCGATCAACTCGTCGCCGGGGCCCTCTGACGAGAGTCGTGGGCGGCAAACGTGTTCGCCGCGTCACTCACCGCAGCGGTCACTTTCTGCGCCAGTGGAGATGCGGCGTCTTCCATACTTGTCTCATTCCAAAAACACTGAAGGTCATTGCGCTGCCGTCACTTGTCGCTGCAGTCCCGGGATTGCGCCAGTCGTGGTTGAGACAAGGGCTGCCGTGGTTGACGACTCAGTGCGTGAGAAGATAAAGAGACTGGAGTGGAACCTTGAGCAACAGCGCAGCTCCTATGAGGTGCAGCTGGCGGAGGAGCAGGCCTTGACGAGGGAAATGCAAGACGAAATCGACGATCTAATCGAGAACGAACTCATGCTGCTGGAGACAAATGACCGTGTCGCGCTGGAGAGGGATTCTGCTGAGGCTGTCATTGATATTGTGCGATGTTTGCGAACGCGCCTTGGCGTCGCGCTTCCTGCGAGACCACCGGCTTCGCAGGATGTGCTTGCCACCGATCCGACCCGCCCGGGAGCGGCATCTACGACTTGCTGCGGCACACATGTTGGCGAGTTGTGCGAAGGGCAGGAGCTGCCAACATCAGAGGTGGTGCCGGCGGTCTGTGACGGGCCTGCGGACGTGTTCTTTGCGTCCTCGGCGAATCCGCAGGATTTTGCCAGCACAGCGAATGAGACCAGGCCAACCGTGCACGAGATTCGCGACAATAACACATGTTGCCCCACCACTCTGGTCAGTGCAGGTGCTCAGCAGGAGAGGATGGAGCTTCTTCTTCGCCAGGTCCTGAAAGAGGTGGAGGGTCAGCGCCGTCAGGCGGAGGAGACGTACTCAGCGCTGCGGCAGTTTTCGCGAATATCCACGCACAATGACGAGGCGCTTTTCCGCGCAGTGGGGCGAGTGGAGACAGCCGTAAAGGCACCTAGGCGTACCGCCGGGTTTCCAGAGAGTAGTCCGGCGGATGTGCAGCCAGGCGCTCCAATTAGCAGTACTTGCCGCTGCCCTCCACCGCAACTACACAGAGGGGCACGAGGGACTACCAGCGCTGCAGCCCTCCTCTCCCCAAGCACCACTACGAGTTCAGCAGCGGCGGATGTCTCGAGAACGCCCACGCCCCCCTCACCGAGTATGAACGTCGTGGTAGCTGAGGAGGAGCTATTCGATCCCTCTCGCATTCGCGTAGACGCTTACTCGGCCGCGGAGAAGATGGCGGCTTTTCTGAGCCAAGACTCACTGAGCGAGTCCTCTAGTGGGCGGGTCTTGCAGACGCCGTATGACGTCGATTAGTCACGCCTGCGCAGCATCTTTTTCCTGCATGCTCTCTCTTAATCTCCTCGCCATGACCAACGGCCTCTCTCGAATCCGTGCCACTCTTATCTGAAGCGGGGTAGTGAAATGCTGTGCCTGAGAGGGGCTGGGCAGGTTCTGCGACGCCCGTCTACGCCGAAGGCGCAGGTTGGCCATGGCGGTCACCTGGTCTCATTTGGCCCCTCAAATTTAGTGTGTATTGATGGGTTTCCCATATGTAGATCTATATATCCCCACACCTTCAAGCCCGCGCCCCCCCTCGGTGCACTCAAACAAGGTTTTCTGGTTGTATGCTGCACAGGTGAGGTCAACGAGTTCACTCACTGCAAAGTCGGGGGAAGGGGGGGGGAGGGAATTCGCCTCTCAAGGGGAGGTGATAACGGCTATGACCTCGACATTTACTCGTTGTTCGCGCAGCCAGAGAGTCTCCCCCCTCCCCCCCTGCCCCCCTGCTCACAGCACTTCTTCATCATGTCGACGTTACCTTTTTATTTGCTTGTGGTGTCGATCTTACATTCCCTGCGACCCTCTCCCTCTCTCTCCTTCTCTGTTCCTCGAAGTACCCTTTGAGCGCTTTTGGTTGAACCACGCCATCTCTGTAGTTTCACTACTTGTCGCGAACGCAGAGAGGGGGACGGTCAGACAAGAACCCTCTTCCCCCCCCCCACCAAGGACACACACGCACATACACGCACAGATAGGGAGACCCGGCTATTATTACATTCATCCTTCCCCATTCTCTCCTCGTACTCTCTCCCCCCCCCCCCCGGGACGCACATAAGGGAACCCACTGGAGCACGACTAGGGAGCCCTGCTGTCAGCCGCCATCGGCACAGCGTGCGAACATACCCACGCGCGCAGAGAGTACATCACCAGCATCTCCCGTGAGGGTCGTCGTTGAATCCACAATGGTGAGGCCTCAAAGCGTGCACACTGCCGGTAGCGACTCTGCCTGCCGCGCGGGTGGTCTGAAGCGACAGCGGGAGCGTGAGGTGGCCGCGAAGCTCCAGGAACAGCGGGTGGAGGATGTGATGACACATACCACACAAATCGTTGACGCGATTGCCAGCATCAATGGCAGCTACGTGCTCACCCTCAATGACGAGCGGGCACGGCTTGCGAACCAGGTGGAGATGTTGCAGGCTCACTCTACCAAGCAGCAGCAGGAACAGGTCGAAAACACTAGTAAGCTCCTCCTTAGTGAACTCGCACGTATTCGCAGCATGGTGAGCAGCGGTGTCAAGGAGCGTCTTGTTGAGTCGCTGCGGGAGGAGGCTGACAAAGGCCATGCCCACGTCTTCGAAGCAGTTTCGCACCACGTGGATGATGCCCTCAGCGGTACCCTTGCGGTGCTCGACGGTGAACTGTCAGCTGAACGGAACCTGAATCACACTCTCGTGGTGCAACTTCGGAGCTACGCGAAGACGCTTTTAACGGAGGTCAAAGCCGCCACGGTGCGCGCCTTTCAGGCAGAGGTGGAGGTCATTCAGCGCGATGTACTCGTGGCGAAGCTGCGAGCTGCCTGCGCCTTTGCTGAGAACCGACTTATTCGCCATGAACAAGAGGTGGATGCGCTCATGCGGGTGGTGGCACAGCTCGCAGAGAAGAGTCGCTACGCCGAGTCGGCCCGGGCAAATGTACGCCGTGCACTGCGCCACGTGCGTCTGCTGGAACAACACCTGGGTCTTGACGAAATTGTGGCTGCTGTGCAGGCGGAGGTGGCGTCTGCATCTCCTGGCACCTTCTCGGAGTCGCGGCGGGGAAGCGAACCTCCGCCACCGCCTGACCCCTCTCTGCGGTCCACTGCGCCGCACTACTTCGCTCTCAAGATGCTTGAGCACAAGGAGATGACGCTGACCGACCTCGTCGACTCGTGGCAGGAGCAGGAGTCGCGAATCGTGGAGGCAGAGGAGCGCTACAGGCGCCTTGAAGACGTCGTGAAGCGCGTGCAGCACGACGCCCTTGTCGTGCACCAGCGGTACCTGGCGGAGAAGCAGCGTCGCGAGATTGCCGACAGGCGAATTACAGACATGGTGCGGGAGCGGATACAGCCACAGAAGGACCCGGCGATCTTGGAAGAGGTGCAGCGACTACGTTGGGCATACACGGAGGTGGTGGACGATGCCGCCCAGCTGGCGGTGAATCTGAAAGTATGCCGCGATGAGCTTCAGCACTCGCAGGAAAACGTAGCTCGTTTGTCTGCCGAGGTGCTGCAGCTGCGGCGCGACGCCGAAACAGACCAGGTGGCTATCACCATTCAAGAGCTCCGCAGCGAATATGCTGCGAGAGTGCGTGGTCTCGAGGAGGCGTCAACGCGAGCCCAGGTGCAGCTGAGTCTCGCCCAACAAGTGTCGATGCAGTACGGGGTCGCTGCCACCGAGGCCACGGCAGCCCTGCGACGGGCCGCGCAAGCCAACGCAGAGTTGAGTGCTGCATCCCTGCAAGTGAGCACTGGTGACAGCCGCGCAGCGGCGACCGCGCGTGCACCGTGGAGGGAGCAGTTTGAAGAAGTGGAAACGCAAGCTGAGAGAGTTCTCTCCAAGACGACGGAGATCAAGGAGTTTGCTAATGCGCACGGCGAACTGTTCGACGCTCAGGTGAAAGAGCTGATGCGACAGTGGACACGCATGAGGGAGTCGGACCGGACGACAGGCAGCTGTGCTCTGACCGATGAAGCCATGGAGTCACGCACTCTTGTCTCCTCGTCCATCGGAGCGGAGGAGTCCGTGGAGAAAATGAATGCGGTTCTCAGCGCTTCCCAGTTTGCGCTGCGCGAGGCGCTCGTGCTTCTGAATTCGTCCCTACAGAGCGTAGACGTGGAAAGGTCGCACCTTGTGGACACGTCGATATCGGATGCGCAGTACGTCTCTGAGCTGATGGCGGAGGTGCGACGCGTCACGGCAGAGCGGGACCATCTCCGGGCACAGGTGAGGGTATGCCAGGGATTGCTGGAAAAAAACCACGTGACGGTGGTGGAGCGCGCGCTGATGCACGATGTTCCCGTGGAGGACTCCCTCAACGTGGCCGAGGCCACGGAGCGTATCGAGGTGCTGAAAAACCAGCTGGCGGCGGCAAAGCAGATCTGCGACCGCTCGCTGACGGAGGTGAAACAAGTCACGGCTGAGAAGGAGGGTGTGGAGCTGCGTTTTTCAGAGATGGCGCGCGCGCTCGAGGTTTTGCAGGGGCACACTAGTCGCCTTACTGAGAAACTGCAGAGCAGCCTGGCGAGGGAGTCTGCACTGATGGAAAAGAACGCAGCGCTGCAGACGCAGATCACAGATCTTGTGCAGATTTCAGAGGAGCCCGGAGATGAGGCGGGGGTGTCGTCTACAACACCGCACGCCACGGCAGCCTCCCTAACCGATCTCTTCTCCTCTCTGCAGGGGATGTTGGGCAGCCTCGGCGACGAAATCAACGCGCTCCGCCGCGAACGGACTGAGGGGGCAAGAGGAGACGCGCATATCGGAACTGGCAACAACCGCGGCTCTGGCGCCGAGGGGGCGGACGATGCGATGTTAGTCGACTCCCTGAGCCGCTCTGGAATGATGAGCGTGGTTCGTCTAGTGAAGGATACGCTTCACAAGGCTGGTCTGCTAAAGGCGTCCCTGAAAAATGTCGCTGGGGCTCAGGCTGCCTATCTGTGTGATGCGGCTGCCTCAGTCTCTGAAAACAGTGTTGTGGGGGACGGCGATGGGGTCACCTCCAGTGCTGTACCGGCTCCACCACCCGAGGCAAAGCTGCGGGCACTGGAATATCGCTCTTCGCTCGCGGAAGCCAAGCTG
Organism: Porcisia hertigi; assembly: GCF_017918235.1. NCBI lineage: Eukaryota > Euglenozoa > Kinetoplastea > Trypanosomatida > Trypanosomatidae > Porcisia > Porcisia hertigi. The sequence goes on along the minus strand of NC_090584.1, from coordinate 70,318 downwards.
ACAGGCATGGCAGCGGAGCGGCTGGAAATGCGGGAGCGCCTGCAGAGGTTCGAGAGGACCGCGGCAGAGATGGAGGCGGCGAATCAGCGGCTCCTCACAATTTCGAAGAGCGTCATGGAGAAGCAAAATGCACTCAAGACGGAAAACGAGCAACTCCGAGCGCAGGTACGGGCATTAACGGAAGCCGCCACTGCCGCCAAGCCTGCAACGCCGCCGCCGCCGCCGCTTACAGAGCATCCGACATCGCCGGTGCCCATTACGGCACTAGCACGCTCTCTGGTGGACGCTCCAGCCCCAGACGACACCCCATGCCAGCATGTCGAGGAGGGTATGCCGGTTGCATCGAGACCAACTCAACCCGCGACCACACCGCCGGTAGCATTCTCTCAAGTTGATAACAGGTGTCTTACGGATGCATCGATGACGAGCAGGCGGGAACAGGACGAGGAGGCCGAAGGGAGACCGGAAAGCGTAGGTGCCAACGTGATGGGGACACCCCCATCCGAGTTCATGAGAGAAGAGCGCGTATTGGAAACTACAGCGTCGCTAGATGCTGAGGAGGATGCAGGCGAGTCAGCGTCCCTGCCTTCTGAGTAAAGAAATGCTTCGATCTGCATCCCATGCTTCTCTCTTTAGCTCTTTTTTTTTTTGCGCCCCCCGCCCCCCGCCCTTCCCTGTGGTATGTTCAAGAGGGTCTTTATGTCGTTGATGGCTGTGTGCGCTCCTCTCTCGGAGGTGGTGAGCATTGCCCTTTGTTTTCTTGTCAGGCATGCCGACTACGGTTCTCGAAAAGAAAGGGGTTCGGTGGAACGTTGGGGATTAGCTGAAGAGCCAGCAAGGGGCTCGTGATCTTTAACCCTTCTTTCCTCCCCCCCCCTCCTCACGTTTTCCTCCACGTGAACAAACCGGTTAAACAGCACACCCAATAAAAAAAATGAGGTTCTGACCGATGCGGGGTGGACGTGACGACGACAACATGTGCGGCTGCCCTAAAGTCAGCCCCGCTCTAAGGTGTCTCGCACACCTACACATGTGTCTTGCACTGCATGTATCTTGGTTGCTATACAGCTCGACGGCCACGCTGCTCGCAGAGCCTCTTCTTCACACTCATTTGGCTCAATCGAGGGGTAGGGTGCGGGGTGAAGGGAAAAGGAAGTGCGAAACCGAACTTCTTCACTCAATGCAGTGGCGCTGTGTGTGACCATCTTTGACTTTTTTTTACACCGCGTGTGTTCCTGCAAGGCAACTCTAAAGGCTCCTTTCTTTGTCACTGCAGAGGTCACTTCGTCTGCTTTCCCTCTTTGTGGTTCCCCCTCCCCCCTTTGCTCTCTTCTCCACCCCCGCTCTTGCCTTGGACGGTGTGCACTCGCGGCAGGGACCCTTGGCTGCGTACAGCTGTTGCCTCACCTTTCATTCGCCTCATCACTCTTTTTGTTTGTGTAGTTGCGTCTTGACAACCCATCACTAGGCTGATCCCCCCCCCTCCCCTCCCCTCCCCTTTCCCGCACCTCCCCCCCTCCCCCCAATCATACAATCACCCCGTCTTATGTGTAGGTGTGTGGGTGCGTATAATTTACCCTATACAGTCTCACCAACGAAGGAGCGGGGCAGTCCTCACACACACGCACACACGATTATATTCTCGCTCACGCTTTGTTTTTTGTTTTTTTAGTTCATCCAGAAAATGAGCGAGCGAAAGTCCGACGTGAAAGTGGCGGATATGAGCCCAGAAATGCAGTCGGACGCCTTGGATATTGCCGCTAAAGCCACCAAGGAGCATCACCTAGAGAAGGACATGGCTGCGCACATCAAGCGCGAGTTTGACAAGCGATATTTTCCTACATGGCACTGCATCGTCGGCCGACACTTCGGCGCCGATGTCGAGCACGAGAGCAAGCATTTCATCTATTTCTTTATTGGGCAGTTTTCAGTGCTGTTATGGAAGACAACGTAGGACAATGTTTGTGGAGGGGGGAGGAGGTGGGGCCGCTGTGATGTCCGCTCTTGAGGCGTCTGTGGCGCGCCCATTCGTTTGCGCGTTTTTTTTCGGGTTTTTATTTTTATTGTCGAGTAGTTGCACTCCGCCTCCACTGCCGCGAGCGTGTCGCTCTAACTGTGGATGAGCGCGCGCGCACACACTTATGCAGAGGCGCATTATAGATACATCCACATATATGTGCCCGTTTATGTGTCTGTGCCTTCAAGCTAACCTATGTACATCAAAGAGGGCAGGGTACGGGCACACACACACACACACACACACGCACGCACACACACATCCACGCCCATGGGGGAGTCAGACAAACTCCCAACTTCTCTGTAGAAGAGCTTATTGTTGTGCACGTGCTGGTAGTTGTCGCGGTAGTGTTGCCCTCCTTTGCTTACCTCGTCCATGTGAATTGTAGCGTTGCGTCCTCCTACCCGGGACAAACCTTGGCCACCAATACGAATATACACAGTCCCCCCCCCCCTCCCCCTCCCCCTCTTCCCCCTCCCCCAACCGAGATCGGATTTGGGGTACACAGGTGTCTATGTCTTTGCGCGTCTGTCGCTTCTGAAGAAGCTGGTTTTAGTACAGCCCGTGCCCTCGAGGCTTCCCCACTGCAAGTCACGCATCTCTCCTGCATTGCCAGCACGTTTTGCGTTTCTCATTGTTATGTCTGTCTACTTTTGCACACACACGCGTCTGTCCTCAACACATTTGGTAACACCGCCGCAGCGTTTTGCATCGATGGATGTGCTTCGAATTGTCTACAACACTCCCCAGTGCGCTTCTTCACTTACCTGTCTGGGCTCACTCGCTTACCTGCCCCACCCGCCCATTCATTTCTCTCTCTCTCCTCGATCGTTTTGGTAGGCTTCTTTTGTGTGTGTGTGTGGTGTGTGGTGGTGGTGGTGGTGGTGCGAGTGTAAGACGGGTACGTGGAGCGGCTCATTGAGAGAGAACGGGGAGGGGGAGGCGGGGACGCCGTTGTTCTTCTGGCCGGGATAGACGTACAAACACGCAAAGAAATACACAAACCACCACCACCACCAACAAAAAAAAACACGTTTCGTCATGCTTGTCTGCGTCCGAGAGTTCGAAAAGTCTGAGTTGTCGGCGCGATATCGCAACTTGACCACCACACAACACTTTGAACGCTATTATTCTCTTTACGCGACTGAGAGTAGCGTCACTATTGTGGATGTCGCGGACAGTCGCGCGCGGAAAACTCTGAGCTATGATGTGCTCACTCGTTCCTCGTCCCAATTGTACGACCAGATCGTGGAGCCTCTCCTCATGACAGTACTGACACCAAACCGTGCACCACAGGCAGTTGTGGTGATTGATGGTCAATCCGCACACCGCCGCTGCACGCTACTGGATCCGGTGGAAGGGATGTTGACTCGCACCGTACGCGCCTCTGTCAGCCACCCCGACGTCATCTCTGTTTCAGTGAGCGCTGTCACACTGGAGGATAACAACACGCTCACCGACATGATGCCTGAGCCAAGCTGCAACGTTGCAGCAGAGCAGCCCACGATACTTGAGGACACCCATGAGCAGTTCACCTCGGTTGAGGTAACGCACTACGTTGTGCTGGACTCTCAGGCCACTTGGAACGGTGTACTGCACCGCATCACCACCGCTTTCGCCGAACTCAAGCATCAGGTTGTCACCCTCATCTTCGCTTTCCACGAGTCGACGGGCTTGCCCAACACAACGATGCAATTCGTCTCGTTTGCCGTCCACGAGGTTGCTCGCGGGATGAAGTCGTCACGGCACGCCATTTCCTCCGCAGCGGCGTTGGTGGAGTGTCGTTCGCCAACAGTCACGTTTACGGCAACCAAACTTGTGTACCTCCTGAAACCGACACTGCTGGGCCAGCAGCCCGGAGCCTGGGTCGCGTGCTTCTCTCCTGTGAGCCTTTTGGAGGCGTCTGAGCACGAGTCATTTCAGGAAGCCTTCTCTGTGGCCCAGACCGCAGCGCGCCTCTACAGCTCCCGCATCGCTCTTTTCAACGCCTGTGTTCCGCCGCAGGATCGTGGCCGTGTTGAGCCGATGACGGCTACGGGCAGCGTGGGCGGTTGTGCCGTCGAAAACGCGCAGGCATTGCCCGTGGAGCCCGGCGCTGCTGACACGGATGCATCTTACTGCGCTTCAGCTAACCCTCGGGGCGTCGACCGCCCTGACACCAGCGCCTTACAACACCACCTGGTGTACACACCTGGCGTCATGGAGGGGCGAGCGGCTGAGAGCGCCTCCGGCTGTGCCGCTTCGTCTCTCGGGACGGCTGTTCAAAATGAATCGCGGGGTCTGAACGAGAGCTGCGCTGTGCAGACAAAGCCGGATGCACATGCGGCATTTGAACTTCAGGAGTCGATCCAGCGTGGCGGTTCGGAAAAGCGACTGGCCACCCAGTACGAGCTCGGCACGTACTGTTCGGTGATGGAGCGGGCTCTGGCCAAACTGCGCGCCGAGATGCGCGATGCGAGGGAGCAGGTTCGACAGGAGAAGATGAAAAGACGGGAGTTGCAGTTGGATCTGGAGAGAATGAGGTCAAGATATGATGCCGCTGTCGACGAGAACCATCGACTGTTCCGGGAGCTGCGTACTCATCGTGATGCCGCTAAGAGCGAGCAGCGTGCGGGGCTGCCGTGCATTCCGTCGACACCCACCGGGCAACAGTCCCAGCATCAACCGCAACAAGAGCACCCCTTGGTGACTCGAAAAGAAGACGGCCACGAGGCGCACATTTTGAGAAGCGATTTGGCGCTTTTAGAGGCACGCGTGATGGGTTTAACTGAGCTCGTGGCTTTCCACCAAAAGGAGATTCAGGAGCACGTGGCGCATGAGCGATCGTATCGCCAACGAATTCTTGATCTGGAGTCGGAGGTGCACGAGAGAGAACGGGAGTCCATTGCAGACAAGGCCGCTTTGAAAGAGTTGCGGCGCGCTGCAGAAGCTGCACGGACAGCTGCGACGGCAGCGCCGGTGTCGATGCGGGCCGCCGACACGAGTCACGAAATCGCACAGCGGGACCTGCGTGGTGTGGAGGAACGCGCAGCGGAGTTAGAGTGTAACCTGCGTGACGCACTTGAAGCGTTGCAGAGCGAGCGCACTCGGCGGTTACAACTCGAGCACCTCATGGTGTCTCGGGAGGAGGAGGGGGTGGCACGAGCTGCATCGGAGCAAGCCGATGCCCTTGCGCGGAATCTACAACACACATATGAGGCGCAGCTGCGCGAGCTGAGGGCTGAAATGTCTGTCCTCCGTACTGAGCTTGCAAAGTCTGGGACACAATCGTTCGTGCAGCGCAACCTAGGCGATACCTCCAGCTATGCCGCCACGCCGACTAGTCGTCAAGGCCGCGACGACACCATAGCTGTCGACTCGCAGCGACCGACCCCAGCGCGCACTTCCCCAGTTCCCACCCCTTTTCCCACGCATTTCTCAGAGGCTCACAAGGAGACTTCTGTGAACAATCACCGGAGCGCTAAAGCCGCCACTGTATTGTCGTACCAACGCCGCCCGCTGAGCATGCAGTCCTTCGAGGAGTTTATGCGAGAAAAGCCGCATTATCAACTTCACCGCGCCTCTTTGTTGAGCCGGCGTCCGCGTCCCCCTGTGATGTAGGTGAAGCTTTGTTTTTCACGCGCTTCACCCTCCCTCTCTCCCCTCCCCCCCAAATAGGCGTGCGCGCGTCTGGCACCCCGTCTTGAATTGTCCTCGTTAAGATTTGTGGTGGCTCGCCAACCTACATGGTGACAGGCACGCGTTTGTCTGGCGTTGAGACAACTTCCCAGTTGTTCTCATCCTCTTGACCTTTTCACCCACCCCCCCCCTTCTGTACAGTGCACATCTCACCCATCCACCTCACTTCATTCCTCTTGACCCAACTTTGCCAGTGAGCCTGCACCTCTACTGCTGCACGTAGTGGAGGCGTGGTTTTGCGGTCGCATCAAGGTTTCTTGACTTACCGATACAACGTCGCCACTGTCCCTTGAAGCTGAGCCTCTCTTTTTTTCCATGCTTCCCATGCTCCTGTCATATCTCTATCTGCAGCTGCACGGCTGTCCTCTCCGCGTGCTTTACACGGCCTCTACAGCGCCCCCCCCCCTCCCTCGCTCCCCTCTTCTCTCTCTGTGTTTTGCTTTTGAGGGTCTGTATGTGGGCATTCGGTGCATCATTCTTCACTACCCCAGCGCGGCTGTCTCGATGTACGCGTCCGCCGCAAGACCACAGCAAACGGATCACAAAACATTCATCGCCTCGACGCACGGTTAAAGCGTGGTGTAGCACGCACACACACAGATAATCACAAAACAGTCTCTCCTCGCCCGCGTGCCAGCGGTGCAGTTGATGAACGGTGCCCCAGCAAAGCGACGTCGCTTCGACAGCGATGATGACGAGGACGAGTACGTTGCAGTCAACCCCAACTCGGGTCTTCTTCAGTATGCAATCAGCGCGCACTTTCCGACAGACGAGATGCCCGCTGTGGAGGATAGAGAAGGGGAAGACGGCGTAGTGGACACGCTGGTCAGCAGCACTGCAACGGCGCCCGCGATCCACGCCGAGGCAGACAAGCCTGCTGAGGTGGAGCGCACCACAGCGGCGAAGGTGGCAGCGGGGCAGCGGGGGGCTGCTAATTTACTGAAAACTCCTTTGCTTTTTGACGAAGACAGGGATGTTCCTGCCGAGTACAACGGGCTGCTCTCTGCACAACTGATGAACGTGCTCTTTGTGCCTCTAGCCCATATTTGTGAGCAGCGAAGCTGCACCGATAAACTTTTGGCCCAGTACGCACCGTCGGAGGCGTCGAATGCCTCCTCAAACAATAAATCCTACCACAATGTGTACGGCATTGCGCCTGGGTTTCGCTGGGATGGCGTCGTGCGCGGACGTGGTCCGGTTGACTGATGCAGCGATATCTGGCGTGGGTTGTCGCTGCAGGAATTTCTGCCCTTCTCTGCAGGGATCGCTCTGGGTTGTGGGTTGGCGCAGGTGGAAACACGCAGACATCTCCCCTCCCCCTCCCCCTCCCCCTCCGTCATAAAGGAAGAGGCGGGGCCGCCACCCGCAAGCAAGTAAATCACAGCCATGCTGCGTGGCAGAGAAGAGCGGCTGCGAGTCTGTCTGTCTGTCTCTGTGTGTGTTTTCCAGCACAGCGCAAAGCGCCCCCCCCCCCCAAAAAAAAAAAGAACCGAAGAAGAACAGCGAAAGGGGAGGAAGACAGTAGGGCTGACTCTGGAACGTGTCACCCTCGTGTTTCACTTGACACAATAGTCTCTCTCGGGCGCTTCAATGTTCGCCTCTGTCACTTGCGCTGACTTTCTCCACGAAGGGGGGGGCGGGCGGGCGGGGGGGGGGGGGCTGTATCGCCCCCTGCGCTTCTTTCCGTCCGTATGCCCGCTTGTTCACAATACCCTTCCACCCCTTTCACCTCTGACACACACACACGCACACACGCAACATCTACTTCCACTGGGGCTCATTATCCACGTCTTCCTTTCTTCTCTCTTCCACCCCCTTTTCCGAGTACAGTGCTGCTGCAGGTCCCTTTCGTGATCCGCACACACGTAGGCGCACAAGAATAGCGGGCTGTCAAAACTACGCAAAGTTGTGCTGGCGGGGGTACGGTGTGCTCTGGAAAGAATTACCACGTATCCGTTCTCAGATCGAGCATCTGCACCAACCACAACCAAAAAAGAGGGGGCCTTGTGGCTGCTCGTCTCGACGAGTATCTCCAAGGCGCCATCTATCTCTTGTTCCCCCTCTGTTTTCCCCATTTGAGAGGTTGCTTTCCAAAAGAATGCAGTCGTCTCCGCAGGTCAGCACCCCCTTCACGCGGGAGGATGAGTCCCGGCTGTACCTTCTCCAGCAGCGCGCCGAGGAAGGAGGAAGTCTGACCGCCTCAGAGAGCCTCGAACTTGCCCACCTGAAGCGCAGATACCACACACTTCTCGAGGAAGGGGAGCAGACCTTGCACTCAAGCGCCCTCGCGCCGATGAGTGGCAGCGGTGCCACATCCGCGGATGAAGAAGGAGAGTGGAGCACGACGGCGACCCTCTCCCGCGCCGGCAAAGCGGCATATTTTTGGGGCTCGCTCATGGCTACGGCGCTGCCTGGCTACGTAGGACGGGTCACGGGCGTGACTACGGACTTCTTGCACTGGAACTGGATTACGGAACATGTAGTGCTCGGTGCTATACCCGTTGTTACGCAGGTCGGGAGTAGTGGCGATCACCTGTCACAGCTACGAGCTCAGTTGAAGGAGCGAAACCAGACATTAGGGCTCGTAATCGCCTGCCTGGAGAAGGAGGAACTCAATGGATTTGGAATGAATGTCATTCAGTTTGCCAAAGAGGCAGAGTGGCGCAAATTTGTTAACCCGCAAGTAGAATATTTGCATTTACCCATGGCTGACACAACGGCGGCTACGCCGCTGCCGGCCGTGTACGAGGCCGTAGTGCGCATGGAGGCCTGTATTGCGCAGCGTAAGCAAACCGTTTACGTGCACTGCAAAGCTGGAAAAGGTCGCAGTTGGATGGTCACAATGTGCTACCTCACCACCTTTGGTGGCATGTCGTATCCCGAGGCCGCGGAGCTCATTCGGCAGAGGCGTGTCCAGGTGAACCCGTCACTTTCGCAGAGTCGGTTCGCCGAGCAGTTCTCCCTCAACTTCGCTCAGTGGAGGTCTCTGCAAGATGCGAACTGTGTCAACGGCGGCCACCCTCCCCGGGGAGGGTCTCCATAATCAAGTCACCGCAGAACGGTTTCTTTCTTCTTCTCTCCTCTTCCCACCGTACAGGTGTTACAAGGAAACGATAGGAGGCTCTGGGAGTGCAGGCTGAACCGCACCGAGGACTTGTTCTCGAGAAAGAAGACCGGAGGGATGCCACTCTTATTAGTGCACCGGCTGTTGGGCGCGTCTTTTTTTTTCCAAATGTCCCTCGTTGGATGATCATGGGGATGGGGACACAACACCAAGGGTCCGCGCTTCTCTTCCCCACTGAATGCACAAGCAAGCACACACACACACACACACACACACACACACACACGCACTGGTACACATTCCCCACGTTCTGCTTTCATGTTTTAGGCCTTTTCAGCCGCTCCGTGAACTCCGGCTTCTACAACCGCCGCCGCCGCCCCCCTTTTTTTGGTTGTACATGCGCCTGTTGGTTTCTTTCGTGATGTTTTGTATATTCGTAATGACTAGTAGAGACGGCGATGGAGCACATTTCGAGTGACTGTGAGATGGAAGGAAACGACTGCGCGTCATTTTCCCTGTCTCGCGGTATTGCTGTATGTTTCTTATTTCCTGCTGTGTCGTGTTTCTCTCCCGCCCGCCCCCCCCCCCTCCCCTCCACCACCGCTCGTTCCGACATCCAACGAATCCTCCTAGCCCCGGCCCTCCTCTTCTGAGTAACCGCACATCCTCTCGGCCTCTCTGATTTTTCTCTAGTATCTCTTTTTCACACCTCACTGGGCAAATACACACGAGTACACACAAATACACCCGTCCATTCGTGGTCCTGCATCACCTCTGCTGCTGCCACCAAAACTCCCTCTCCTTCCACCACAAAGAGAAAGTCGAACGAGTTTTAAGGGGAGCTCATGCGGCGACTGCGACCGGGTAGTGTGCACGACAACTCGTATAAGGATGGGAACAGGGTGTTCGCGGGGTCACGCACGTGAAGAAGCCGGTGGGCGCTGGCGGATGTGCAGGTGCTCTTCTATACATCCGTTCTTTTTTCTTCAGTGTAGTATTACATTTTATCACCCACCTCGATGTCGACCCTTTGGCTCTCTCCAGTTACACCCATGTATTACCCTCTCGAATTCTGAAACTAATAACGCTTTCTCGACTGCGGCATTGGCCAACACTCAACAACCACTACAAACGATTTTGATGCCCTTTATTCCCCACCAAAGGGGTCTCCTTTCTCCTTCTTTCTCCATTGCGCCACAGGAGGTGAGGTGGCGGGCCGCCGAGGGCGTCGCATTCATGGCCAGGGTCTCCTCGTCACTTCTCTGCGTTGTCGCCGCCCCTCATCATCTTTCCTTACGTTTCCTCGCTCTCAAAAGAGGCGAGTAGCACTTGGATGTTCAAGGTGCTATACTTTGCCCCCCCCCATTTTTTTTCGCAGGTTTCCATGACCGCAGATGAATATGTTTCTCTTCTATTTCCCTCACCGTTTTATCTCTTTTATTTCTTCTCTCTCGTCGTGCTGCACTCTCCCTCCTCTCTACCCCAATCCTCCCTCTTTCCCTGCTTTCTCTCTCCATACTAAACCAACCGCATAGTGATCGGCTAACGACCGTGCGCGTACTATTGTGAAGCGCCACGTGAAGGTATTATCGTTTCTGCGCACCACGATAGAGGCAGTCGCGCACCTTGATTGCCCTGCGGAGTGCACCCATCATGTCCCTTTCCGAGGCGTGCGACGCCATCGCCGGCATCTCAGATGCCACTACACACGCGCACGTCACTGCTATTGCTAGGCAGTGCGAATCACACCTCGGCAACGTGAACGAGGTCCTCGATGCACTGGAGAATACGCTGTCCACTTCGGCTGGGGCACAGAGGTTGATGCTGTGGTTTCTTGTGGACCGACTGGCCAAGCAGCATACGCTGTTCTGTGACGCGCTGCGTCCGAAGCTGATCCATTTGTGTACCCACTACGGCTCACCCCGCACCTCCGACGAGTGGCAGGACTTTGTCACCCTCTTGAAGAGCTCGCTCTCGGTCACGTTTGGGCAACCAATGATTTCACTCATCCTGCTGCAACTGGGGGAAGATTCGAAAGGGCGCGGGCCAGGAAAGGGTGCCGTTGGCCAGAAGGCGCAGCGCAAACAGCAAGGCAGCACCGCTCTCACCGTTCATTCCAAAGCTCTCCGTACCACGGGTGCTTTCATGACCAAGGCCATCGCCGTCGAACGCTCCGCCGAGCACAAGCATTTGCTGCAGGTGAAAACAATGGACAGTCAAATGGCCATGACCGTATCCAGCAGCTATGCACCATCCCGACCTGTCGAGATTGTCGTGCCGGATATGCGCCCCGACGCGAACGCCCCGCGGGGCTTTATGCAAGCCCTCCCAGAGGGCTACATGGAGAACTACCAGGAGGCGCGTCGTAAACGTATGCGTGAGATGATGGAACGCAATCGCGAAGAGCAGGACCGCAAGCAGGAGCACGAGATGCTGAGGCGTGTGCGTCAGGACACTGCTGACGTCGTGGGCGCCACGAGCTCGGATACTCTTGCGTCTATGACGAATGCAAGGGGGGCCGGTGGGGCATACCCCGATTTCTCCGATATTCAAATGCCGTTGGAGTTTCCGCGCGATGAGCATGGGGTGAAGCGCGGGAACTTCCCTCTGGGTGTTCGATTTATCCGGGACGCCGTTGCGGCGTGCGGCGGCGCGGTGGAGCTTGATGTCCTCGTGAGCCGGATCTCGACACTGGCGAACAGGGAGGCGGTCGCCGAGTTTGGCAACGTGCGCGAGTTCTTGCTCATCCACTCCCCGACCTTCCGTCTGGTCAACGAGGCTGGTCAGTGGATTGTACGCCTGACAAACGACAAAAATGCCGAAGAGGCTACGTGGAAGTCGCTGCAGTGTCCGGCGTGCTCGAAGGTGGTGCGGGGCCGCAACTTTGCGCGGCACTATAACTGCCGCCGATGCATCACGGCGCAGATCGCACTGGGCCTCCAAGACGACGCTGAGGGGCGTGGACCCATCGCCGAGTTAGCACACGCGGCTAAGCGTGTGCTGTCGATGCGCGAGGCGTGCGACGACGGAGACCTGGATGCCCTTGCCGATTGCCTCGAGCGTGCTGCGGCCGTGAGGCGCTTCCGCCTCGGCTCAACGCGGCAGTTTGCACCAATCATGAAGGCGATGAGGGTTGTGCGAGACTGCTGGCTGGCCAAGAAGGGTGTGGGGGAGGTCGGGGACGCAAAGGTGACGCCAGCCGACATGTCGATTGGCAACCTGTTTCGTGTTTTTGGTGAAAATATACATCGCCTCCCCATCGCGTGGATCGAAATGGGCGACGTGATCGACATGTGCCATCGCTTCACGGAAAAAGTAGCCCCGCCCTTCAACCCACCTCCGCGCCCGGCGGACCCGCGCATTAGCCTGCAGAACGAGTACCCAGGGTTTTTACTTTGCGAGAGTGAGGTGGACGACGAGGATATGCCCAGCGACAACGAAGACGAATTCTCCGATGACGAGGCGCCGGCCTTCACCTTTGCACCACCAGTGGATGTAGCAGAGTCACTTTTCACAGCGGGTTTCGAGCGGGACACGAAGCGGCTGCATCACCGTATGCGGACAGCACCGCCAATGGTGCTTCAGCGTGTTCTGCAAACCGACGGCACTCAAACGCACACGGAGATGTACGCGGAGTTCACTAAAACCACACGCACACATGCTGCACATCATCATGCCCACAGTGGTGGGAATAATCATAACCACCCCAATCGTCATGTTTACGGCGGTAGCTCTGGAAGGGGCGGCGGCGGCGGCGGCAACTACCAAGGACGAAACCACCCTCGTTCACGTGCGAACTGAGCCTGCCGCTAAGCGTTGTGGTGTTCTCTCCCCACCCTCGCGGGCACTCCCACTCTAGCGTACTGCCCCTTGGGCTAGGACAGGTGTGGCTATTCTGAGTCTCCTTGCCGCTCTGTGTATGTAAGACATGGTGAGCCCAGCGATTGGTGTGTGCGTATCTATGCGGGTGTTATTGTCCTTTGCTAAGATGGAGAAGAGTGACCAATTTGTTTTTTTAAACAGCGAAAACAAGCTACATAAAGTGGCACACGCAGATCACCGCGACTCATACGGGACTGCGCGATGCTCCTTTGATGGATGTGGCGTTATTCCAGGGCAGAGAAATGGGTGGAGGTGATGGTCAAAAGACGCACGCCTTCTCTTTTGGTAGGGTGTATGGGGGTGCAGTCCGCGTGAGGACCACGGTTTCTTCGGCGCTCTGCTCTCATTCACGTTGACTGCCCCCCTCCCCCCCCCCCCCCCCCCCCGCTCTCCCTCCCTACTCTTCCTACCTCTTTGTCACTCAGGGAAAAGCATCAATGTGTGTTTTTCTCTTCCTTTGTCTCGACGACACTGAGCGGGTGCCAAGGCGCAGGTCGACATGTTTCTCTACTCGACCTTCAAGCGCATTACAACCTTTTATTCCTACCGCTTTCTGCTCTCTTCTTGTCTGTCGCTCGGTGGTCTGCCAACGAGGCAACGTGATTTTCGGCGTCAAAGTGTTTCCGCCTATCTAATTTGTGCTCAGTTTTCTTCACAAACCGCGCGCTGCCCTCGCTTGGGCCTCTTCACAGCCCTCACGCTGATTTGATTTCCACCGCCCCTCACAGACTTCGAGCACGCACAAAAAAAAACGGGCCCATTCTCGCCTCATCACAGACTTTTTTTTTGATTTGCTGTTGTCCATCATCTTTCCTCTTTGTTGTTGTAGTGGTTGTTGTCCAGCTTTGTTTTTCTGCCGTTTTTTTTACAACTCTTTCGAGTGTGCGCACACGCGGGCACGCATCTGTCGGTGTTTGGTCACTTTTCAAAAGACTCGCATCCTCACGTTACACCTTCATGCGTGAACATTTGTGTCACATCATATTTTAGTACCAGAGAGTGTGAAGAGCGAGGGGGGGGGGCGTCGTCCCGTTCCCAGTTTTCTCAAGTACACCGGAAGGGGGTGAAGCCACGGTACACTTACGGTCACACGAAGAGCGCAAAGATCCAAGAAGAGGCTTAGGCACCAAAGCCACAGTAGCAGTGAGGTTTGGTGTGCCTCCCTACTTCGCATTTTTCACCAGAAACGCTGCGCTCACCTATCCCCCCCCCTCTCTCTGCTTTGTAAGTGAAGACAGCGGGTGTATTTCCCGCGCGTGTGCGTGCATGTATGGACGGACTGTCTCTCCTCTCTCCCTCCCGCCCTCCCTCCCTCCAATTCCCTCTTCCCATTAAGCCGCGTCCCTTTATTGGCGCGTTTTTTTTTTCTTAAAGGAAATCTACTGTTTTTCCCCCTCTCCCTTCCTCTCTCTTTTCAGGTTTTTAAGTTCTCTTTTCTCTCGCCCCCCACTCCCACCCCCCTCGCTGTGGCGGTGCGAGGGATACTCATACACATAAACGCGGTCATTAAACTGCTTAAGAAAAAAGAAGACCCCCTTCTCTCTCCCTCTGTCTGTCTTTCACTCACACGCACACACATACACACAGAGAGACTTTGTCGCCGAGCACGCAGAGTGCGGCGTCAGTTGTTTTTGTTGTGATTGTTCGGAGACGGCCGGAAGGTTTCCCCTCTTCGTTTTTCTTCCTGTGCTCTTTGCTCTCCTTTTTGATTCTGGGGAGACCTTGCGTTGATTAGCCACGGTGTATGCAGCTCGTCCCGTGTTTGCGGGCTGTTTGAACAAGGTGCAGAGCGGTGCAGTTAGGCCTACACACGCACACACACACGCAGGCACATACACACCCATTCACTCATCCACACGCATAGAGCCCACGTGACACGAGCAAGAGCCCATCAAGGTACAACGGGGGCACACGCCACCTCCACCGTCTCCTCACTGTCCCCCTCCCCTTTGTCTTTTTTTAAATCCCTGTTTTTTTTTCACTGGTGGTGTTACACGTTTCATAACCGAAGGTGGCTCCTACTCTTCCTTCTCCTCCTCCTCGCCCTGCCCTCTTTTATTTTGTTTGTTTTGCCCCCCCCCCCTGGCCCGCCTGCCGCTGCTTTTTGTGTGAACTCATTTGTGTGTGTGTGTGTGTGTGTGTACAATCGTTTTCTTTTCGTGAGGCTTGTCCCCCTTTTCCCCTCTGCACGCATTTCTGCTTTTGCACGGCGTCGGTGCGTGCCGCGTGTGTTCTCCAGTGTACTGTTTACCTGTTTTTCACATCTCTCTCTCTCTCTATATATATATTTAATTCCTACTGTGTTGTTGAGCGAATGAACGCCGATGACGCTCGAGAAATAGTTGCCGGGTCGGTGGGCGGGGCAAGCGCGACGGTGATCGAGTATCCGATGGACACAATCAAGGTGCGATTGCAAGACGACGGAAAGCGCTACGGCAGCGCACTGAAGTGCATCCGCACTATTGCGAAGGAAGAAGGTGTCGTGAACGGCTTTTTCCGGGGTTTGCCCGCCCCTGTAATTGGAGCGGCGTTAGAGAATGCCATTTTATTTCTTTCGTACCGCGCAGCGCTAGACGGCTTTCAGAAAGTCACATATGGCTACTGCGGTCCGTCCAACCAAGAGCCTTACCTGGCGGTGTCTGTGGCTGGTGCCACCGGTGGCATTGTTGTTTCCCAGGTCCTCACGCCGGCAGAGCTAATCAAGTGCAAAATGCAAATCCAGAACACTCTTCCAATAGACGAGCGTATTTACAAGAACTCGCTCGACTGCGCCACTGCCACGTATCGGCGTCGCGGTATCCGCGGGATATTCCGCGGGCACACATCGATGATGGTACGCGAAGCTGTCGGCTGCGGTTTCTACTTCTTAGTCTTCCAGTCCGTCATCCGGCCTTTCTTGTCGGAGGGTCAGAGATTCCATGAGGCGCCGGCATGGGTCCATTTTTTAGGGGGTGGCTGCGCCGGCGTCGCCTTCTGGACCACCACGTACCCCGTAGATGCAGTCAAGACAAAGCAGCAGACAATGAAGGCGGACTACCTCAAACTCAACTTTCGCCAGGCCTGCGCACGGCTGTACAGGACAGAGGGCATGCGGGGCCTTTTCCGCGGCTACAGCGTCACGGCCCTGCGGGCATTTCCCGGCAACGCCGTCCTGATAGGCGCTTACGAGCAGGTGAATGCGCTCTGGGAGTGTTCAGCGACGACCACCCACACACAGCACACGTAATATTTTCTTAATGTCCGCTGTATTGTTTGTCGGGAGGCAGTTCAAGGCTTGGGTTCACTGGGGTACGAGGATGGTGGGAGGGAGCAAAGGGGAGAGAGTTGTGCGCGTTCAAGGCTGGTGTGTGGGTCATGGGTGATCGGTAAAAAAAAGGGATGATTTTTTTCCCGCTTGACAATTCCACTGTTGTCGACGTCGTCTGTCGAGTATATCGGTTCTCTACTTTGCTCGCTTTGTTTCTTGGTGGTGGCGGTTGACCCTCCACACAGGTTTTTTTTTTTTTTCGTAGGCCATTCTTCTCACGGCGCTGGCTGTGGGAGTCGATTCTCCTCCCTTCACATTAATTTTCTTCTGTGTAGCTCTCCGTTCTCTTTTCGTGTTCTCTGATCACCGGCTGATACTGCTCGGCCGTTGGGGGGGGGGCAGCTGATACTCCCTAAGACAAGCGAGTATGTCCCCCCCCCCCCTTCCCCGGTTATGCCGAGCCAATGCTGGTAGTCACTGGGTCGACTGCTAACGAGATGGAAGCGTTAGTGTGACTGCTGGCTACTAATTCTGTTGGTTGTGTATCGAGTGGGGTAGTGACACGTGGTGATGGATCCAAAGTAAACATGGTTGGGTCATTTATATGGCAATCGGCAAAGTGTCCGGGTGACTCGAACTCCCTTCTCCTCACCAGCCCTCGCTGCTTGCCGGTGAGAGGGGGGGGGGCGTCCCTTAGTCTCCCTCAGGGATTCAGGGCGTGCCGCTCGGCGTACCGGAAGCGGTTGTGAGGAATCCTGTAAAGCAGATGGGCGACTACAGTTCAAGAAAGGTGACCGTGGTCAGGTGACTGTGTCATCCATGACCCCAACGCCTGGATACCGCCGCTTTGCTCCACGCAATGGACCTTTGACAGTCCGGGGTGGTAGGTAGGTCGGTAGGAGGTGTACCACTGAACTAGCTCCCCACGCCAGAAAATGGCCAGGGTTGGGGAATATGGGAAAATACATCAGCGAGTAAGCCGTGTTTGGCATCGGCTCCGCAGGGTTTTGGAACTTCCCCCTCACCGCCAGTACGAGTTCTGTGCTTAGCGCACGCCAGCCCTTTTTGTGCCGGGCGAGTCGATTTTGTTGGTGTACTCCATTATGTATTTTTTTTTCTATTGTGGTGCCGCGTGTTTCGTTCTCTCACACTCCCTCTCTCCACCCTCTCTCCGATATCTCCCCCGCCTTCCCCCCCCCTCATCGTACGTGTGCGTGTGACGATGTGCGTAAGGTAAAGCCTTTTTTACTGGTGTCCCTTCTTTCTCGTTCGAATAACGAGGCAGCCCCCTCCCCCCCCAAAAAAAAAAAGTTGCAGAACTAGACAGCCCAAAGCCAAAAGAAAACATCAACGTTCATGGTTCCCCATGGGCGGGGAACAAGCGGCAGGGTTCTCCGGTGTCCCTCGCGTCTTCTGATAGCGCGTTCATGGCTGACACTAACGGTACTGTAGATGGTAAAGTACCAGACCACCCACTTCTTCTGCGCACCTGCAACAAAGGTGTGTGTGTGTGTGTGTGTGTGTGTGTTTGGTTTTAGTGTCAGGTGCGTACTAAGTGATACTGCTCAGTGATGCTGTTTTATGTGAGTAGACACATCAAGCTCAATATCCCCAACGCAGCGAACGAAGTGAAGGCGGGGTCGCGGGGCTCTGTCTCTCTATTTTCTTTTTCGATCTATCTTATCATGCACCACCACCGCACGTCTCATTCTCTTCTCACTTGAATTCGCTCTTGCCGGTCACGTACGTGCCCCCTTTCCCCCACTCCCACGATTCGGCTGTTTTCAATTTGAGTTGCGGGGGATGCATATGCAGGAGGTATACCATTCCCCTCCCCCTTCCCCCCCCCCCCCTGCTCCGAGAACTACACTCTTCCTGTTTTTGTCTGTCTGTGTTTGGTGTCGCTGTCTATCGCGCGATTTCGTGTCCACACGGCGGAGATTCCCCGACGAAGCGACCATACGTATTCTTCGGCAGCGTCAGGAGGTATTCGCATCATTCCTTTCACCACACAGGACCATATATCTCTTGTCCTCCCTTGGAAAGGTGGACAAGAAACTGTAGAGAAATCGTTCCTGGCGACATCACAGCCCCACGGATCCTATCAAAGTTCAGCGTGGTGTTTTTTTCCCTCCCTCCATTCTCTTTGGCATCTCTTGTTTTTTTTTGCAGGCAAAAAAAGTTGAAAACAGAGGGTGAAGAGGAGGAGGAGGGTGTGTGGACTCACAAATACACACACACTGTTCTTATGTATAGTTGAGTGAGGAGCACGTGTGAGCTCGACGTGAAGTCTTTTGTCTTTCTCCGTTTTTTATCGTTGTCTCAATTTTTTTTTCTTAGAGATCGCTGCCAGCAGTGCTTTAATACCCCAGAAAAAATGGGCCTTGCACAACAGTTTGTCATCTCCAACGCCGATGTGGGACGTGGACGTGCCGTGCATGCCTTGCACCCGACCGCGCCGCTGATAGCGATGGCGGGTTCGAAGGGGCTGGTGCTCATCCTAAACAAGTTGGGTAAGGTAGAGCACCAGTTCCCCGTGTCGGGTGTGGTGGACATGGCATGGGAGTGTGGCAGCGACACCCTCGCAATCATAACGAACGGTTCGTCTCTCGTGCAGTTGTACACGCATCGAACACGCAATACCGACGTTATCGACACCAAACTAAGTGACCCGCGCTTCATTTGCTGGTCTCGTGCGCAGCCGCAGTTCGTCGTCGGCACGAATAGTGGGCACTTTGTGCTGTACGACCGGAGGACGCTGCGACTCGTGCCGGTGGAGGGGACGCACTCGCAGCAAATTCTCTCTGCCCTGTGGACGCCCGCACCGGACAACCGTTTATTAATGATATCGGCGGACTGCACTTTCTCTGTCACCGACGCTGAAGGCAACAACCTGAAGACGATACCATTGTCTGTTGCGCCGCAGTCGGTGTGTGTCTCACAGCTGAGCGGCTCACCAAAGAATGTTAGCCTTGCGGCCGTGCATTTGGGCACTACGGTGCTCATTGTCAACCTGGATTCTTTCGCCACAGCAGCTGGCCAGTTCAGTGGTGACCTCGGCCCCATCACCGGGTTGACTGGTTGCATGAATGGCGAGTTCGTGGTGAGTTTCCAAAGGGGTGCGATCGGTGTGGTTCACCTCTCCGGTAGCGAAGTACGGCTGCGCAGCTCAGTGAGCGTGTCGACGGGCGCCGTGCAGCTGATGACCTTCGGGGAAGGAAGCGGTCTCGTTGCGGCGGTCTTTGAGAAGTGTGTACGCCTTTTCCGTGTAACCGATGACGGGATCGCAAGCACCGGGGATGAGGCGAGATTTGATAAGCTAGACGGAGTTCCAGAGTCGTTGAGCTGGTCGAGAGATGGACAGCAACTCCTCCTCACCACAGACCAGGGCAACGCCGTCGTGTTCACTCTGAACGTGCTGAACGTCAGCACGTCGTACGGCACGCTTGTGTTCTCGTTCATCTCCGTCAACACCATTGGAGTGAAGAATTTACAGGACAACCGCATGGTCTGTACGGTGCAGGTGAGCGGTGACCCAACCTTCATGGCGGCGGGCACAGCGATGCTTGCGGTTGGCTCACAAAACAAGATCTCCTACTACGAGTACTTTATCCCCAATAGCCTCCCGTACCCCACGGCCGATCCAGTTAAGAGTCTCACGGAGGCGCCGCAGCAGGCACATTCGGAGTTTCTGCGGACGGTGGAATACCCCTCAACGGTCACGGAGCTGAAGGTGAACTCGCAGCTGGCAGCGGTGGTGTACGAAGGGCGAGTGCAGCTGGGCCCGATCCGCGACACGGCAGAGGCCCGCCCACCGGCGTTTTTTCCGCAAAGCGGCGACACGCGCCTCGTGTCCATTGGTCTATCCGAGACTTTTTTCCTCTACGCCACCACGAGCCGTGTGAGCGTGTACGCGCTTCAGAATCTCCAGCAAGTAGCGACCTTTACGTGCAGCACGGGTCTCAAGCGCGCCTTCCCGAACCCCGCCTGCACGCGCGTCGCCTACGTGGATGACAGCAACAACCTCTTCAATCTCAATGTCGTGACAGAGGTAGCGAACAAGGCAGAGGGCTATGAACCTGACCAGAAAGCGATACTATGGGATCAAGCCGAAGCCACCATCTTTATCACGCACAACAGAGAGAAGTGTGTGACGTTTGTAAGCACGCCGCACAGCCGCCACGGCGCGACATGTGAGTCAGTCTTGGCAAAGGAGAGCAGCAACACAAACCTCTACACGCCACTCCCAGCGGACTACACACCGATTACCCTCTTCCGTGGCACGGTGATGTGCCAATTGCCCAATGGCACCCTGGACACGGTGCCGCTGCATACGCACAAAAACATTTTCATGCGAACCCCCGACGCCGAGGCGTTTTACAACAATTTTTCCCTGAACCGACTGCGATGGTCATCGAACAACATTTCGACGCCGCAGGAGGCAGAAGACTTGGCTGTAAAGGCGCTGTACATGCTAGATGTTGAGTTGGCCATCCGTGTTTACCGCCAGCTCTCGCAGCCGAGCCTCGTTCTTTGCCTGGAAAAGATTCGCCACATCCACGAGAAAAACCTGTTGCTCGGCCACGTGTCGATGATTATGGGGTACATGAAGGATGCGCAGAACTTTTTTCTTCGCTCCTCGCAGCCGCTGTGCGCCTTGAAGATGCGGCGTGATATGATGCAGTGGGAACGCGCCCTCACCCTTGCAGAGCAGCTGGCACCAGAGGAAGTGCCTTGTATCTCGCGCGACTACGCGCAGCAGCTCGAGTACCGCGGTGAGTACGTCAAGGCCGAGGAGATGTTTCAGCAAGGGTTTCGTAAACTGCCGACTGGCCATGCGAGCACAGAGCTCTCGGTGAGTGTCCAGGAGGTGGAACGGCACAATGAGCAGTGCCGTCAAGGGGCGGCACGTTGCCAGATTCGCACTGGCAACATCGCCGACGCAATGAAGTCCGCGAAGGAATCGACGGATATGACCTTTGTGACGGACTGCGCTAAACTTTTCGAGGACAACCACAGGCACGAGGAGGCCGCACAGCTTTACGAGAAGGCCGGCGACCTTGAGCGGGCGGTGACCATCTATATCGAACAGTGCAAGAACCTGAAGGCTGCTGCGCGCCTACTGCCCTTTATCAAGTCGCGCAATATTATCGGTATCTATGCCCATGGCAAGGAGGCGGAAGGGGCCTTCGTGGAAGCCGAGAAGGCGTACCTGCAGGCCGAGGATTGGGATAATGCAGTGCGACTGAGACTAGACAAACTGAACGATCTACACGGCGCCTACGTTATTGTGCGTCAAACCTGCTCGGCCAACGCCGCCGCTCTAGTAGCGAAGAAATGCAAGATGCAAAACGAGTATGGTACGGCAGTGGAGTTTCTCGTGTTGGCGAAGTCGCTCAGTGAGGCTTTCGAATTGGCGAGAACACACGACTGCATGTTCAACTTTGAAAGCGCGTTGCTGAATCAGGTGCAACTGAAGGACGGTGTTGCCCCGCTCGCGAACCAGGCAGACTTTGCGATGATTGCAGAGTACTACGACAAGGAGGGCAGACCTGGGCAGGCTGGTTTGTACTACCACATAAGCGGCAACTACGCCAAGGCCCTCAAGAAGTATCTTGAGTCTGGGCAGCCTGAGGACATTGAGAAGGCAGTGGAGGTGGTGGGCAAGGCGCACAGCGACAGCCTGACGAATAAGTTCATCGACTATCTCATGGGTGAGACGGATGGCGAACCAAAGGATCCGTCCTACATCTTCAAGCTCTACTTGGCCATGGGCAGCTATGAGAAGGCGGCCAAAACCTCTGTTATTATCGCGGCGAAGGAGCAGGAAATGGGCAGTTATAGAGGCGCACACAAAACCCTCGTTGAGGCCTACCGCATGCTTCAACAGAAAAACATCCGCGTGCCAAATGACCTGCGCCGCACGTTGATGCTGCTGCACTCCTACATCATCGTCAAGGACCTCCTCAAGATCATGAACGATGATGACACCGCGTGTCGTATGCTGCTGCGCGTGTCACGCAATATACAAAAGTTTCCGAAGCACGTTGTCATGATTGTCTCCTCCACAGTGCTGCAGTGCGTCAAGTCTAATTTCAAGAAGTCGGCCTTCGATTACGCTTGCTACCTCATCCAGAACGAGAGTTACCGGACGGAGATGTCTGAGAAGTCACGCAAAAAAATCGAGGGCATCGTGCGCCGTCACACCAAGGAGAGCACTACCGACCCAGTAGAATCAACGTTGCCGTGCCCTTACTGTGACGAGCCTGTTGCCGCAACGGAGCTGGACTGTGGCGCCTGCAAGAATACAATTCCTTTTTGCATTGTGACCGGCAAACACATCGTCAAGACTGACTACACGGCGACCCCTTGCTGCGGCTTTCCTGCCACTTACTCGGCGTTGATGACGCGTCTGAAGGAGACGCTCGTGTGTCCTATATGCGAGGCCACTATTGATATTAGCAAAGTCAATCGTGAGACAGAGCCGGACTTGAAGGCGCTTCTGTAGAACACAGGGTAATCTGCATAGATGGCTGTGTATTGCGAGGAACCGATTGTGCTGAAAGGGAGCAGGATTGCACATGCCATGAAGAACCAATGTACATAGAGGCGAACATTGGCGGAGGGAGGAGGGAGGAAAGCGGTCGAATCTGCGAAGGATAGTGTCCGGGCAGGACCACACATTGCATGGCCAGCCTGTTGTCTTCGGCTCCGTGTTCGATGACGACACAAGCACACATGTGTGCGTGTACCGATTCACCTGTAAGATGCACTGCTTTCCCTAATTGAAGTTGGCGGATTGTGATGGCGAGCAGGATTCCCTCTTCTCCTCTTGCCCTGCACGCCTCAAAAAGGTCACCTGTTCACCCTTTCTCTATGAATTTTCATCCACGTTGCGACCGCATTGAAGCTACTGGCGGCAGTGCTGGTCGTCGTGGAAGCGCCTTTGGTTGTTGGTCTGCGTAAGTGAACGAGGTGTGTGTGTGTGGAGGGGGGGGGGTGCATGTGTGTAAAGAGACGCTGTTGGTGCAATGACCTTGCGACTCGATTGAGTCTGGACCCTCGTCCCCCCCCCTCACTCCCCCCTCCCTCCCTCCCTCCTGTCCTTTCGATATGAAATGTGTTGTTTTTTTATTATTCAATTTTTTTTTCACAGTCATGCACAACAACGGCGTCACGTGAAGCAAAAAAAAAACAACGAATACACACACACACGCACACACATATATATATATATATATCAATGGAGGGGAAAGAAGGATAAAAAAGGGGGAGGGGGCAATGTCCATGTGCGCCCTTGATATGCGCCCCATTTCGATACAGGGAGCGCTGTGTGCGTGTGTGTGTCACCCGATTTCTTCATGATCCATACCATTGTGGTCTCCCTGTGTGGTCTTTGCCTGAAACTCTTCTACTGTGTTGATAATGACAGAGGCAATGTGAGCTTCCAGGAGTACGCGTTGGAGGGTCTCGCGCCTCGACATTCCCCGGGCCAGGTTCTCACACCCTATGTGTTCTCCCAACTCACTCGGCACGAGCAAAAATGCACCATGTCGCCATCAAAGCTCCTGCGGATCTGCGCCACGGTCTCTTCCTCCCTACGGAGTCGTAAGAAACGCGCGGTGTTGTTGTTGTGTTCATCTCCTCCTCCCCCTACCCATTCCCAGTCTTTTTACGCAACACTCACCAACCTCGTCGTTTAGGAGCTGCTGTTCACTCGCTTGTACCCCCTCTTCTCGCCACTCAATTCGCATAGAAGACGACTCGGCACGCGTTCGTCTTGTGACAAAGGACCACCCCCCTCTTTTTTTTTTCTCTCTCTCGCTCTCCCTTCATAAAATTTTCTCTTATCGTCATTGCTTAGTGCCGCTCTACACCTCTTCAGCAGTTTTCTCTCCTCCAGGGCACCTGCGTTGTTTCTACCGCGCTCCTTTTTGTTTGAGTGGCTCCCTCATGATGTGGTTCCCACTGGAGAGCAACCCGGACGTAATGAACGGGTATATCCACACCTTGGGGTTAAAAAACCCTCTGGTGCAGTTCGTTGATGTCTACGGCCTCTCAGACGAACTACTCAGCATGGTGCCTACGCCAGTCCACGCCTTCCTTCTTGTGTACCCCATTTGCGAAGCGACAGAGAAACGAATCGCTGAGCTCCAGGATGCGCAGCAAGATGAAGTAGCGGAGATCCGCAAAGCGCATCCTTTTTTCTTCACACGCCAGCTCGTTCCTAACGCATGTGGCACCATCGCCATTCTTCATTCCCTGATGAACAACCGCGATAAGCTCGGTGAGATTCTTCCTGGCAGCGTCCTCGACGACGCGGTCGAGAAGGAAGAGGTGGCGGCGGCGGACCCAAAAGTGATTGGCGCCCTCATCGCCGGAGACGAGAAAATCGCTACCGCCCACGCTGCTGCCGCGCTGGAAGGCGCCACAGAGAACCAGGATATTCACGCGAACATTAACTTGCATTTTGTCTGCTTTATCCATGCTGGCGGTCGCTGCATCGAGTTGGATGGGCGCAAAGAGAATCCAACGTTGCATGGTGAGTGCGACGATAACGCAAAGTTCGTGCGCGCCGCTGCCGCTGCTATTAAAGAGCGCATGCAGCTCCACCCAGATTCGTACGAGTTTGGCATCACCGCACTCGTGGATGTGTGATTGGCCAGCCGCGCACACTCGCTTTCTCGTATATATTTTTTCCCCTGGTCTCTGTGGTGTTCGTGCTCTGCATCCCTCATCGCCTCTTCCCCTTAGCCCCTGAGCGCACACGCACGCACGCACACGCATACGTACATGCATGAATATGGACATGTGAATGTATACATGTGTATACAAAGAGGGAGAAGTGTATCCACCGACACACACACACACATACACACACGCATTTCAATATGTACGTGTATATTCATCGATGTGTGTGTGCGTGTGTGTGTGTCGTTCTGTGCTCTTTTGCGTTTTTTTTATTGCAAGCGTGTTTTTTTTGTTGTTTTGCTTTGTTTTGTTTGCAGGTCGGAGTGTGTCTGCGGCTCCGTACTTCAACTGCAGAATTGCCTCTCCGTGACACAGTATACACGTGCCCCCCACCTTATTGTTTACGTCGGCTTTTCTCTGCATACGCCTCTCTCCCTCTTCCTCCCTCCCCCCCCCCCACCCATCACCCCGCGTCATCTCCTCTTGGACGGTAAACTCTTTTTTTTTATTCCACACACACACACACACACGTGCACGCACGTCTATATATATACATGTGTATCTTTGGCTCTCTGGTCTTCTTTCATGGAAAGACGGCCCCATATTACTCTCAAAAATTCAGCGCCCTGCTTCGCCGTGCTCTGAGGCAGCGGGTCTGTGTCGATGAAGCGTGTGGACGTGTGGGCTAAAACAGAGTCACTGCTGTTGATGCCCAGAAGAGGATGAGCCGTTTCTATACAAAACTGTGGGCCAAACTCTTTGAGCGTGACGAGAGGCTTATTTTTTTCTCCGTTATTACGCCCGGTCGCATAGACGCGTACGTGTCGCTCTCCCCCCCTCTTTTTCATGGTGACTTGTTTGATGCCCTCCTCCCACTTCCCCAAGTCTCTCTCTCTCTCCCCCTTCCTCTCTCCCGCACTCGGACACCGTTTGTATCTCGTGGCTGCGTCAGCGTCCCGTTCACAGAAACTATTACGCAGGTATCTTTGCAAAGGTCTATTTGCTGGTGATCCTGTCATCTAGACAACTACACTGCGCGAGCGCACACGCGCACTGCCTTTTATCGCCCCCATCTCCTGCATCTTTGCTCCCTCACTGGCGAGGTAAGGGTAATCCCCAGCTGTCGCGTTTTGCGCAAGGCTGAGAGGCTGCCGACGGAGGAGAGGGCCTTTCCCAACGAAACGGTCTCATTGAATCAAACTTCGCTGGCAGAGCTTGCGATCATAACTCGGGGAGCCACCACTCCAGTCGGCCAACTAGAGGCGCTGCACACAGCAAGAGGGGGCGGGAGGAGGAGGGAGGTAGAGGGAGGTAGAGGGGGGATATAGGAAGCCACACAGCTGTTGGTGTCGCCGTTCCCATGCTACAGTCATGGGAGGGTTTAGCGGGCCGGCGTCTCTATCGCCCAGTTCGGCCAATATTAATAACGCAGCCCCTATGCACAGTGGCACAGAGGCGCCGCTGCAGTACCCTGGGGCAGATAGAGTCTGTATTCAAGACGCTGCGCTACGCGAAGGGTATCGAGGGCGGCGCCATGCGGCTTTGCATAACGGAGGACATGCGGGTGGTAGTGGAGCATCAGCCACGGTCAGATAGCGGTACGCTGGCAAGTGCACACGAGATGGCTGTATGGCAAGGCACGTTGACCTCTACCGTGCAGGAAGCTTTAAATAACTTGCATCCCTCTGACCGTTTGCTTACCAGTCCATCCTCTTTGCATGTTGGTCTCACAGCGCCTGTGCCCTCAAGCAGTCCCACCATAATCGACCTCACCAGGGTGCGCTCGGACGAACTTCGGGGAGTCATTAGATTTGTGGAGCAAAGATACCCCGAGCTGCGGCTTTTGGTTCGGCACACCAGCGGTCAGGACCTCCAAGGACGACAACTGCACACGACAAGCGTTGAGCTTGCGCCACGCGGCATCGGAGTGGCGGTAGCGTCTCTGGGTGCCGAACAACAGAGGCTGGTGGAGTTGTTCAAGGGCGAGGCGGTCGGTGAGGGATACATTGGGTGCATGCGCCGCGCTTTCCGTGAGGCCTTCGCTGCCGCTGATCTTGCTTATCCATCCGGTTCCCTGGTAGCCAGTCCTTCCCTGTCGGTGCTCTCACTCTACTCCGGGATCTGGTCGTCTGACGGCTTTTCGCTTTGTTTGATGCCTGGTGCCAGCCCCGACCATGTCGAGTGCACTCTGCGCCACGGAGCCACTGGGAAGTCCCTGAAGGCAACTCAACTACGCCTCACGGGCGAGGGTTTGCGCACGCTGTTGAAGTTCTGCGACGACACGGCTGCAGAACACTACGCTGACCGCCATGCCTCTGTCCAGGAGCGTCTACGTAGTGCACCGTTGCACCTCGTCTTACCACGGTGTAATCTACGTGTGAAGCACCTCCTTCGCAGGCTTTTGTTCTACTACTACAGCATTGACGAAGAGGACGTCATCTTCCGCACAGAGACACTGAGCGGCTCAATGCATAAGGTGCAGGTCCAGGCGCGCCTTCATTCACCGACCTTTACTGACCTCGCTTGCGACTCCACCGGCCTCTTCCTACTGGGCAAGGCCACCGGCAACTCTAAAAATTCAGCAGTGGAGTTTGCAACCGTGCAGGCTTTGCAGACCCTTTTTCCCGAAATTTTCGAGCGTGACATCGCCTACCATCCAGAGGTGCGCGCTATTCTAACGAGCAACAACGCCACTGCCTCTGACGATGTCGTCCCACACCCAGGGCAAGGACTTGAGACGCAACTGCGTTGGGCCCTACGGAGAGAGAACTCGACTTTCGAGCTCGAAACGTGGATGCTAAAACCGAACTCAACGTATCCAGAGTGGGGCGTTGCGGCGGGGGTTCAACCTGTGTGGGTCTCTCAATTGTATATTGTGCGTGGCTTTTGTGACGCCAATGCGATCCACAAGCCGGCCCTAGCATCAGCAACCAGTCGTGAGCTGTGTTGTTGCGCGTTTGATGGTCGAAAAGCGCGCAGTGAGCAGAAGGCCATAGCGGCTGCCCTGGCGCAGCGATTCCCTGCTCTCTGTCGTCGATGTGTGGATCAGGCCCGAGAAAAAAAGCTGATCGATGCCGAGGGCGCACCAGCACCATGTGACGGTGTAAAGGCGTTGCCAGACGCTAACGGCAACATATTTGCAGCCGCTCTCTCGTCTGATCCGTTTCTCAAACTCGTTGATCCGCATAAGTTTATCGAGCTTCAATCGCTTCCAGCGGTGCAGACGTCCGATTCGGTTTTGGAGGGCTACTGGTGTGCGACCAAAGTGCATACCTCCTTTCTCGGAAGCATCCGTGTGGTGCGCGAGGCCGACCGCGCCGTGTACGTTGCGCGGTGCATGAGGCCGTGCAGTGTGCATGAAGCCCCGGAGCAGGTGATTGCTGAGGCCACAGGCTCCACCGAGATCGGGGCACTTTTTGCCGTCTTGAAAAAGATGCAAGATCTCCCGGAAGTCGTCTGCCGAGACGCTTCCACTACCGCCTCCAGCGAAACCGGTTTGCTGTCATCCCTGCCATCAGCGCTACCGGACGCCTCGCCACTGCAGACTTGTGTAGAAGCTATCGCACGTCTTTACGGACTGCACTGCTCCGTGAGTATTCGTAAGGACGGCGCGAGATATCGAGCGGAGTTGTGGAGCACTACTCCAGAGGAGAGTGCGTTGTCGCAGGCGCACTCTCGCTTCTCGGCGAACCCTTTTGCAGAAGGTCGGCTTTTCCACCTTGGCCGAGGGTCCGCCGATACGCCTCTCTCGGCTATCGTG
The DNA here is from genome assembly GCF_017918235.1 of Porcisia hertigi. Taxonomy (NCBI): domain Eukaryota; phylum Euglenozoa; class Kinetoplastea; order Trypanosomatida; family Trypanosomatidae; genus Porcisia; species Porcisia hertigi. The sequence goes on along the minus strand of NC_090584.1, from coordinate 41,979 downwards.
CGTGCAGCCCAACAGATCTTCGAATCACACGTGCGAATCCACCAACGCGCCTTCAGCGAGGAGGTGGTGACGAAGGGGCATGTGCGGCTTCGGCCGGATGCACAAGGGTCTCTCTCTCGTCTATGTGACGCAGTGGTGGCGGAGATCAAGTGTACTTCTACTAGTGCTGTCAGTGACAATTGGCTCCTCTTTGAGTTCGAGCACAATCAGCTAAGCGACCTGTCTTTTCGCGTGACATCGGACAAGCGCTCTGTTGTCCTTGAGCATGTTGTCGGCAAGAACCTCTTGAGTTGTGCACGGGAAATGGCGACCCGTATCAGTCACGAAACAAGTGAGGCCTTTCTCTCACCGGCGCACATGTCTGCCCTGGTTGCGCAGACGGCAGAGCAGCTTCTGCGAACCCTGTGTCTGCGAGCCTACGGACTCACTCTGCAAACGCAAACGTATCAGAGAAGTAAGATGTGGCACTGTCGGTTGAGTCTGCAGATATCAGACGAGATGGCGTACTCCATCGCGCAGGCGTCTGGCCTCCGCAAGAAGGAGACTGTAGAGGCCTCCGCGGTGGCTGCACTGCGGGAGTACTTTGCGGAGGAGTTGCGGCACATTCCCAGCTTCTCGACTCTCCCCGCCGTAGTCTCGCTGGAAGGACCCATCGGTGCCCCAGGCGGGGCGCAGACGAAGTCGGATTGCGAGACATATGCGTTTCATTTGTGTAACGCAGGTTCCGCAGGAGAAGTAGAATGACAATTTGTAAGGGAGGAGGGTGTAGTGGCGACGGCGGAACTGTAGTGATATTCGCAGGCAGCACGTATGAGCTACACTGTTCAACTGAACTGCATTCCCGCGGTGCCGCGACGGCTCCGATGGATGAGAGGACTTGAGAGTGCACGTGTCTCTGACCTAAACTCTCGGAACGTCTGGGAAGAGCCCCCCTCCCCTCCCCCCCTCGCCCCGCTGCTCTGTTTCACGTCGGTATGGAGGTTTGGTGCGTACCCGTCACATATTTCTTTCCATGTAAGCCTCTGCGTGTGTGTAATCTCTGTTCTCTTCCTCTCTCCCCCCCCCTCTGTACAGAGACTTTATTCACGCAACGGGGGACCTCCTTTGCTTCGCGAAATGTGTGGGGCGGCGGCGCGAACTCATCCATCGAAGGGTGCTAGAAACTGTGCACCCTGGACGAGCAGTGCCAGAGGATTGCTCGCTGCATGTTAGTTAGTAGACGGAGTACAAGAGCGGTTTTTGCTGGGAAGGTCCCGGTGCTAGCCACGATTGAGGGTAAGGCAGCATGGGTAAGCTGAGTGCACTGAGCCAAACGCGTGTGCTGTTGCGCGCATCGTAAAAGGGGTTTGGTTCCATGTCTCTGCTTCTCACTGCTCTCTGGCTTTGATGTGTACACCTTATCCCAGTCGCGGCAACGATGTCGGTTTTGACTGAGGTGACTCCAAATTTCCCCCGGTGCCCCTCAACTCCGCTACATTTCTGCGTCATTCTTCTTTCACCCATCCCTTTGGTTCCCTTCTCGTGTGGTATCCCCATGCACGGTCACCTCACCGGTGTGCTTTACTCCCTCACATCATTTTCTTATATCCCTGCCCCCTCCCCCCTCACCTGCACACACACACACGCACGCACACCACGACCCCTTTCGCGGTGTGACGTCCATCGAAGCACTTGTCGAATCAGCATCCACATCACGGTGCACAAAACGGGTCAACCGCTCTGCTGACCCCCTTCCCTCCTTTATCCTTTGTAGCCTACTTGGTTGTGTCGACCCCCTCTCCAGCTCCACTTCGCACATACCGCCATCGTCATGCTGCGTGCCTCAGCAGGCAGTATTCGGTTTACCTCCGTGTACGAGTGCACGACACACAATGCACCGTATGCTTATTTAATCGAGGTCGACGGGGTGCGCATCCTCTTCGACTGTGGATGGAACGAGGAGTTCGACACTTCTTTTCTTGACAAGCTGAAGCCACACCTGTCCACCGTTCATGCCGTAATACTGTCGAGTCCACATATCACCGCCTGCGGCGCCCTGCCCTTTGTGCTTTCGCATCTCACCCCAGGCACCTTTGTCGCAGCGGCTGGCGCAACGTCTAAAATGGGAGTGCACGGCGTCCTGCACTCCTTCCTCTATCAGTACCCGAACTCCCACACCTTCACACTCGCGGATGGGGAGACTTTCATGATGACGGTCGATACGATCTACCACAGTTTTCGCTCTCTCCGAGAACCGTACGGCGGCAAGGTCACCGTGAAGAACGGCGATGTCGAGGTTAACTGCTTCGCTGTCTTTGCGGGCCGAATGCTGGGCGGCTACAGCTGGACGATCAAGTACCAAATCGATGAGCTTTTTTACTGCCCGGACTTCTCGGTGAAGCCTTCGTATGCGCTGAAGCCGTTTGAAGTGCCAACCACAGCGAACATTGTGTTTGCGAGCAGCTTTCCTTTTCGTATGTCTGGCGCGAATCGATCCAAAAAATACGAAGAGCAGCTGAAGAACCTCTTTAAAGAATTCCAGCACACGCTGCGTGGTGGCAGCGACGTTCTAGTGCCTGTCAACGTCGCGGGCCGTGGGTTGGAGGTGCTGAACATCATTGTGCACCTCTTGGCGGAGCAGGGCGGCGACAAGTACAAAGTTGTTTTGGTGGCCGCCCAGGCACAAGAGCTGCTCGACAAGGCGGGTACCATGACCGAGTCTTTACAAGACTATCTAATCCTTGATGATAAGCGCCTCTTCGCCAACGTCCTCACGTGCCGCAGCGCAGAGGAGGTGTTCCCGATCCAGGGTCCGAAGATCTGCGTTGCAGACGGCGCCTCCCTCGACTTCGGGCCCTCTGCGGAACTGCTCGAGTACTTCGTGAAGGGCAATGTGGATGGTGCCGATCACCTCATCGTTTTGACGGAGCCGCCGTTGCCGGGAACAAACGCCGCCGTGGTGTCCGGTGCGGAGGACGGAGAGCATCTCAACATGCATGTCACACGTCGCAGTCGCCTGAGTGGGGAAGAGCTGGAGGAGTATTACATTCAGTTGGAGCACGAAACTGAGAAGCGCCGGCGTGAGCTGGAGGCCCAGAGCGTCTTTCAAGTGGTCCAAGAAGACGACGACACCGCGAATGTCAAGGAAGAGGACGACGAGGACGACGACGGTGGGGACTGGCCAGCAACAGGCACGTCGACAACGGCGACGAAGCGCAGTGGAGCAGCTCAGAAGTCTGCTACCTTTGCCGACGCCAGCGTTCCAACTGCGACTCTAGGCGGTAGTACTGCCGATGGCGCATCAAAACCGAAGGCGGCGATGACGACTCTCGGATTGGTCCTGCCGCCCCCACTACACTACTACTCGAAGCATCTCAGTTTTCCCGTTCTTGAGACGACCAATACTCTCAGTGCGGCGGCGCAGAAGCGCATTGACATCGCGTACGGACTGCCTGTCAGCGAAGAAGAGCAGCTCGTCTTGCAAAAGAGAGCACCTACACGTCAGCACAGCGACGCGGGACCAGAGGCGCTGCAGGTGGAGAATGATGCCCAGCGCCTTGCCAACATACCATCCAAGGTGTCCCAGGTGATGGTGCAGGTGAACCGGCGCTGCCGGGTTGTCATCTCTGACCTTAGCGGTTACCCCGACGCGCTCGCCATGAAGAGCGTTCTGAAGACAAAGTGGACCTTTGCAAAAAAAATGGTCGGGATTCGCGGCAGTGCAGAGGACGGACGGCTGTTCCTCCACTTTTGTCGCGCCGACAAGACAATGAAGTGTGGATCGAACGTCTTCAGCTGCACCTCGTCCGGTGTACCGATTGAGCTGGCGACACACGTGTATTCGTATACAGTGCAGCTGGAGTCGAGTCTCGCCCGTAGCCTGTCACGTGGTCTGCGTCGCGTTCGCGAAGCCAAGTCGAAGAGCACTTGGGAGGTAGGTTGGGTCAATGGAGAGCTCTCTGGTGTGCGCGCAGACCCTGACTGCGAGGAGCAAGAGATGCAGCGCCGACGCTCGGACCGCGCCTCCTACTCCCTTGCCCCTGTCAGAGCGGACCGGTCGCAGGCGTGCGCGACGCAGCGAGAACAACATGGACTCCAGAGCGGCTCCTTCTTCGTTGGTGACATGGATCTGCGCCGCCTGCGTGAGACGTCACGTCAGGAGAGCGGGCTCTATAGCGAGTTCCATAAAAAAGCACCACTGCTTGTTTTCGACGATGGGGTCTGCGTCCGAAAAGGTGCTGGAGGCACCGTCACAATTTCCTCGATTGCAACCCCTGCGTTGTTTGACCTACGCCGCACTGTGTATCGGCAGTATTCGCAGGCGATTTAGACTGTGTTTGTGTCTGTGTGTGTGTGTGTGTGAGTGTGTGTCTACAGGGGCATGTGTGTAAAGTGGGAGGCGCCGTGTCAGTGGAAGCCTCCACTGACGAGCGCTGACATTTTTCAACTTGCCGGGCTGTTGTTTTCTGAGTTTATGAGGGCGATTTTTGAGAAAGAAGGAATATTTAGTGACGTATGTTGGTTTCCGTTTAGTCCTTTGTTCACTAGCGCTGGAGTGGGTGGAATGCTGGTGCCAAAGGGTGCATGCCGCTGTGGTGGCCATGTGCCCTTTGGACTTTTTTGTGTGTGTGTGCTGTTCTTGGCGCCTCTGTGTGCACAAGAAAGGAGGAGGAGGAGGAGGAAGGGACTGTCATTCTTTCTCCCCCCTTCCCCTGCAGCTCTGGGTGCTTTTTCTGCACCACGGCTAGAGCAGGACCTCCTCTCACCAATTTAATCGAGGCCACCTTGGCCATGCCGCTCCCCTTGCGGTCCCATTCAGACGTTTCCCCTCCTTGCGAAAGCAGGCTCATGGCTATACCGCTCTTGGACCTAAAAAAAAATGTGTGGCGGAGGTTGCACACGATCCCGTACCCGTGTTTGGCTAAACAAGGAGAGAGAGAGAAACACTGTTGTAGGCACGTGCGGGGGGAAAGGGAACTCGTATCAGTCCCAAACGAGGGCACGTGTCACTCTGAGCCCTGGGTGCGAAGCACTCTGTGTCCCAGTGTCGCTCGTGTCTTTTGCACTTTTTCTACGTTTCAACTTTTTTTTTCCCGCCTCCTTATCGATGTGAACACCGCCATGCACGCATTCGGTGTCTGCCGTCTGCTTCGCCTCCCCATTTCTTTCGCATATCCACGGCCCTAGCGTAGATGGCGCCTTTTTACGGCGATCCAACGAAAGCAGTAGGCCCCACGTTGTTGCCATCTCGTCATTGTACACGCGATGCATCTGTGCATGACACACCGGAAACGCAGACACGGATGCGCACTTGCTTGCAACACGAGTTACGACTAGTGCACACCTGAAACCGCGTGTTTTTGCTGATCGTTTTATCCTTGTACTCAATAAAGCACCCCCCCTTGCTGGAAAAACGAAAAGCAGCGGTGGACGTCGGACAGGGACCCTGCACGACACTCCTCCCTGTCTACTCTTTTCAACTAAAAAGTAGTTGGTGTCGTCGAGAGCGGGGACGACGACATCACCGTCTCTGACAATCGCCGGGGCTGCGGGGTGTAGTCACCTTTCTCGCTCCTCACCGCACGTTCTCAGGCTAGGATGGACGCAGCAGACGCACTTCTGTTATCGCTTGAGGTGGAGGCGGCAGCTGCCCGAAACGCAGAGCTGAGTCAAACAGTTGAGGTGCTACAGGATGAAGTACTTCGACTCCGGAACGCGAATGCGTCGCTACTTGCCTGTGATGCACGGCAACAACCAAAATCGTCCGAGCAGAGCGTCAGCGCCACCCATGCGGTGGCACGAGAGTGTCACGATGGGTCCCGGTCTTCTGCCGATGCCAGAGAGGCGTTTCTAATTCTCGACGACCTGTTCTTCGAAGTGGCTGATATTCGTTCCCGAATCGACCCTGACGAACGCGTAGTTTTGACTCCACGGGCCTTTCACGCAGACACCACCCTGGCAGAGCGCGCCACTCGGTGTCTGAAGGAAGTGCGCAAATTAAAGGAGGCCTTCATCGTTGAGCAGCACAGCAAAGCGGCACAGGTGTCAGCGCTCCAGCGCGCTTTCTGTGAGCAGGCCGAGGCCAACGGGAAGCGAAGAGCCGCCGCCGCTGGTGTGGAGTGCGCGAGCCTAGATCACAGCTATGCGGAGCAGCAGCAGCAGAGGTCTCAAGAGGTGGCGATGGGGCAGGGTGAGGTGATGCTTGATCGCGTCATTCGGTCTTCCCTGCGACCTTCGTAGCTTTGTTGGCTGTTGCACATTGGTGAGTCCGTAGAGGCTCACGTCGCTCTCCGGCGCATATGTTGAGTTGTGCCGGTCCCAGCCCCAGACGACTCCGTTATGGGGCCGCCCTCGTGTATGTGAACAAGAGCTGCTTTCTGGTTTGCTAATCTATCACGAAGGCATAGGGGTGCCCCATTGTTGATGACTCATTCTGCTGTGTGAATCACGACCATCGGTGGAATAGAGCGACCGTGTTGACGTCCGCTGTTTCTTTAGCGAGCCCTCGTCGACGGTGTAAGAGGCGATAGAGTGTGCTCCTCGCGAGCGGTGCCACCAAAGAAAAAAAAACATAGTCAGATCGAGGCGAGTGTGGGATCAACTGTAGTCGATCTTTTCTCTGCGTTGCCTATGACACCGTACATGATCCAAAGGAAGAGGAGGAGGAGGGGGGGGGTTGTCCACTGACGTCATTTGCATTCCGCATTGCGCTCCCCGTATCGCCTACTCTTCACTGGAAGACGCTGGCGGTGTTTTGGTGGATGTGCACGATGTTGCTACTAAGGGCGTGGATTACGCGGCGCCACATGTGCCTGTTCGGCGGTTATCATCTTCGTCTAAGTCGCTTGTTATTCTGCTTTGCACGCGCTCCTTTACGAACCGGCATCCCCCTCCCCTTTCTCGACCGTCTCCCTCCTTTCCTTTTGAACTCGGTGTTTATTATCCCCTCTCGAGTAGGTTCACTTTCTCCCCACAGACACTTGGCTCTCCATGGACAGCACGGACGCTGTGACTACAGCAGTGTGGGCTCTTTCTGCGTCCCCGGCGGAAGGCGTGGCCGCCTTAGAGCTGATCGCCCAAAAATACGAATGGCTGAGCACGCTGCCCCTTGATGATCTCCTCAAACATGTTGGCTCTCATCCTGGACGGGTCACAGACGCACGAGAGATGATGAGCTGCCTCTTGTCCGTGTCGATGCCGTTGCCCTCGGCTGCGCAGGCAGCGCTCTATCTGCTGATTGTGTCACGCGTGTACGTGGCACTCTTTTTGGAGACGGTGGGGCGTAAACGCCGGCTCCTACGCCACGGGGAACATGATGCACTGCCAGAGAGTGAAGGGGATGCTCTTTTTGCATCTGTCTTCACGACAATGGAGGCCTGGGCGCGTGACCTCATCTCTCTCCTCGTGCTCTCAGTATTGCCGAGTCTTTTCCTCCGCGACGCGGAGCCTACAACGGTTAGAGCATCGCACACACTTACTCATCCACCGGAGGCGCCAAGCATGGGATCCGGCTGTGAGGCCGGTGCCAGTTGCATGGAGCGCGAGGTAGACCTACCCAAAATACTCGATGCGTACTGCGCTCGTCGAGCGCTGGTGCGTCTTGTCGATGCGATTCAGCATACAACCCGGAGCATGGACGGCACCGCTGCTAGTTTTTTATTGGCTACCTATGCCGCACTCTGTCACGCAGAGCCCTGTCCTTCGTGGACTGAACATCGGAAAAGGTTTCCGGGGGCCAACATCTCCCCATCGCAACCGTGTCGCGAGCGCGTTTTGCCAGAAACGAACGCGGCCGCCTCGTCCGATGTACCAGCAGAGGGAGTACCCTCCTGTGACGCAAGGGTTGACGGTGACCTGGGCGGCTCTTTGACTGGATGTCTCGCGCGCCTCCGCGAGATTGCGACCGAGTCGAACTTATGCAACTCCAAAGACCCCTTGTCTTTTGCGCTGGCTTCTTTGCAGGGCTTCGGGTTTTCCGTCAGCCGCGCTTGCACCTTGCACCCCACTGATGTGGAGAGGGGAACTGCGCCACCAGACAGTACAGCAGCCAGCCTGGCCGTAGAGCACGATCGAGATATAGAGGCGTATACATTGGTTGCGCTGGACGCGTTGGATGAACGGACATGCGATGTTTCCGGGGAAACTTCAGAGGAGGTGTTCTCGGCATCACTGTGTCGCCAGGGTGCGCTGCTTCTGCTCGCTGACGCGCTGCGACCTCAGCTCAAGGCAGCGTACCAGCCGCCATTTGTGTACTCTGTGTCTGCTACCTCGCTGCTTTTCGGGGTGATCGATGCGTACATTGTCGCCCTGCGGGATATGTGCAGTGGGGCCGTGCTCATGCGGCACTTGTTTTTTTTGCATGATCTTCTCTCCGCCATCCCCAAGTACACAGCTCGCTGCGCGGAGGACGCGGGGAGCAACCAGAGCTGGCTTGGCGGACAGAGGGGGCTTGACTCCTGTCTTACGAGGCGCTACCAGGGATTATTCGATATAGCAAGAGAACTACTGATCATCTCCGCGACGTGCCCGATCGAGGACCACCGGGTATTGGCGCGCATAGTAGCACTGGAGCTTCTGGAGCGGCTAGAGGAGCGGGCGCGGGTACGCATGCACGGTTCGCTGATGGCACTTTGTCCTTACCCATCCATCGCCCGCTTCTTTCTCGAGGAGTTCCTGTCCGAGTGGCGTTCGACCAAAGGCACATGTGAGGTTTTCGGCCCGGATAAAATCACACCGATGCACACACAGATGCCTGTTGTGCTTCAGGAGTGTGTGCAGACCTTCATCACGCACGTTTCTCACGGGACGAGCGGTTTTGTGGATCCGCTTGTTGTGGCGTTGAACTTTGTGCGTGTGGCGGTGAGTCAAGAGGAATGGATTCGCTCGTTGTGCACGCCGGCTGGGAGATCAGCGGTGAACAATAAAGATGCCCCTGTGCATAGAGGATGGTGCCATCTCCTGCGCACCCTGCGCGAGACACTTCTCCCTCGATGCCACGCACTCATGAAAAACGTTGCGGCTAAACCTGAAGGTCAACAGACGCTCGCATTTTCAGTTGAAGTCTCTCTCTCCCCGCTCGACTTGTTCTCGCTCCGCTGCGCTGTCGAGGGGCTCGAAGAGGTGCTGCGGTAGCGCCACCATGCATGGCATGGTATCGTGTGTGTATCACAGAGAGGGTACTTGTGGTGCATCAACGATCACACCGTAACTCACTACATGGGTTCGTTGACGGAGCAAACAAAATGGAAATGGCGGGTGGACTGCGTAGTAGCCCCGCATCACTCGTTGCCTGTAGAACAGCCGCCTACGCGATGTGAAGGGCACGTACCTTGTTCACAAGTCTGCACGCCAGTAGCAATCCCCTCCCCCTTCCTTCCCCATTCCCGGTGCGGTGTTATGTCGAGGGCTTTCTGAATAGGGGGTGCCATTATGTTGTGTCACCGTGTGTAGCAGTGGCGTGGTCGCTTCGCAGCTCCTACGCACTTTCTTCTGAGGTGTTGGACCCCGGGTCGCAGCATTGCGCACCAGATGATCCCGCCCATCTCTCCTCTTCGCCCCAGTACTCTTTCTCCCTCTCTACCTCCTGTTTACCCTCTGCCGGCACCTTGCCGCTTGCTTGCGGATCGCCGTTTGCTTACATCATTCACCTGCACTCTCCCGCCTCGCCACAAATTTTCGTTTACCCCTCGAGTTCACACGTCCACCTTTTTTTTTACTACACACAGCGGTCTTTGTCCTTAGCTCCCTCCGGCCGGTCTCTCTCTTTTTCTTGCGACAAAGCTCTGCGCGTGGCAACAGCATCATCACAGTTTTGATTGTTGTCAACCAATTAGGAACTCGCTTAACCCCGTTTTTTTTTTTTGCACTTCAGCCCGGACGCGTTGGTGGACGAGATCTGGACCGCCAAGAAGACTCAATGCTACGGTCGGAAGTCCTCGACACTGAGGTCGCGAATGGCTTCGCAGCCTATTCTACGGTGGTGACACCGTTTGTGGAGCGGCGAAGCGGTTTGTACTTGACGAAGTTCGAAGTCGCTCGCATCATCGGCGAGCGCGCCAAACAGATCGCCAGTGGCACCGCTTTGTCCTACCCCACTTCAACCTCGGGTCGTGACTCTGTAGAGGTAGCAGAGCGGTGCGCCAATCCGCGCTCCCTCGCAGTAGACCCCGTCATGATGGCCAAGTACGACCTTCTGCAGCGCAGGATTCGAATGTTGGTCCGTCGCACATGGCCAGATGGCACCGTCGAAACGATTCCAGTGAATGAGCTCATGGTAGACACTGTCATGCTCGACCTGCAGTACTAGCTGGTAGCTACTTCTCTCTTGCCGATGGTGTTATGCATGGCCCTGTTTCGCAGAGGTGTTGCCCCACGCGTTCTTTGCCTTTCACGGTACCAATGGTGAGGATAAGCGTAGGGCAGAGAGCGACGACGACGACGACGACGACGACGGCGAGAACAATGGCTGCACACACACACAGATACACATGCACGCACGACCGCAGACCGACCTTTCATCAAAACCGTGGACAGTTTCCTTCAGCCGCGCTGTTGAACCCTCCTTTGATTCGTTTTGACTTTGACCCGCCCGCCAGGCTCTGTGGTGATGGTGGTAGAAAAAATTTTTTTAAGTCGACTAATTTGCCACCCCCCCCCTTCACCGCTTCCTTCCTTCGTCTCTTTTTTTTTTTACCCCAATTGTGCCTCCTGGTGCACTTCTAACCCCGAAAAAAAAAAGAACAATAACAGACAACTGTCTAAGCTCTCGCGACTTTCAGAGGGGGTTTAGAGGAGTCCCTGGTGTTAGCACAGGTATGGAAAGTGGGAGTGTCACCGTCTCACTTCTGCATCGTGTGCACACGCTTTCCCATGGTCCGCGGTTAGCATATTTGATTTGGGTCTTTGGTAGATCGGCATGGTGAAGGAAAGAGGGCACGGGCAGCGATCCCCCCCTTTTTTTTTTCGTTACCCTCGAATCACTACTACGGTTTCTCCCTCAATGTGTCTCTGTGCGTGTTTGTGTAATTGATGAATGCTACCCCATGGCGGTGCCATGTGCATGCGGGGATGGCGGTATCCCACACACGTATCTGCTGTTGTTTTCTCCCCCCCTCCGCTATAAAGACGCATGAGTGCGTACCCGTGCTGTCCCAGAGATTTTTTTTGGGGGGGTTCGGGGGAGGGAGTCGTTCTGGCTGCCTTTTTTACTACTTTGCCTTCGCACGCCAGCGAACAGTTCCACCGTTAGCTGACGTATTCTTGGCCAGTCGCCAGAATCCAAAGTCAAACATATCGACCCTGTCGTACTGCCTCTTCTTCTCTTCGGTTCCGCAACCGAATTCCATCGCGATACGCGCTCAGAGTGCCGAATGCGCCGGTTCTTCGCGTCGTCTGTCTGCGTCTCAGCAGTGCTGGCGCGATGGGTGCACACGAGGGAGGACGTGCGCAACATCGCAGTCATTGCACACGTAGATCATGGAAAGACCACCCTCGTGGATAGCATGCTGAGTCAGTCTGGCACGGTGGCCAATGCGCACAACCGCGTGATGGACAGCAAGGACCAGGAAAAAGAACGAGGCATCACCATCCTGGCAAAAAACACCGCGATCCTCCTAGACAACGGAAAGCGTCGCATCAACATCGTGGACACACCTGGTCATCTGGACTTCTCTGGTGAAGTGGAGCGCGCGCTTCAAATGGTCGAAGGCATTATCCTCCTGGTAGATGCTAAGGAGGGCGTCCGCCCTGGCACGCGGTACGTCTTACGCAAAGCCCTCTCCCTCAACCTGCGACCCATCGTCTGTCTCAACAAGATTGACAAGGACGATCTCAACATATCCAAGACGGAACAAGCCGTCGAGGACTTGTTTCTGGAGGCGGCACAGGATGAGAACCAGCTTGACATGAAGTTCTTGTACGGCTCTGGGCGTAGCGGGTACATGAACGAGACACCCAAGAAGGAGGGCACGCTGGCGCCGCTCTTCGACACAATTTTCAGCACTGTGCCAGCGCCCCAGGCGGAGGAAGAGAACGCTTTGCAGATGCTCGTCGCTCAGGTGGACGAAGACGAGAAAAATAACACAAAGTTGGCGATCGGACGCATCTACAACGGTACTGTGAAGACCGGCGACGTTGTCACGGTGGCGCTAGAGGAGAAGCAAACCGACGCTCTCGTCAAGTCAATCCACCTCTACTGTGGCGTGCAGAAGATGCCAGTGACGAGCGCCAGCTTTGGTGATATCTGCATCCTTGAACTTCAGGAACCTATTGGGATGAAGGTGCCGCTGAAAATCGGTGGCACAATTGGCAAGCAGGGCGCGGTAAAGCTGTTTCCGTACAAGAAGCCAGATGATCCAACTTACAGTCTCGTTCTGCAAGAGAGTGAAGCCAGTTGGAAAGGGAAAGAGGCGACGGAGTCGATGGGCAAGATGAGCGTTATCATGCGCCGGCTTGACCGTGAAGCGATGGTAAACACCGCATTGCAGCTCAAAAGTCTCAACGCAAAGCAGGTTACCATGAATGGTCGCGGTCCGCTGCACTTGTCCGTCATTATCGAGGACATGCGCCGCGAAGGTTACGAGTTCGAGGTTCAGGCGCCGCGGGTGCTGACGCGCATGATCGATGGTGTGGAGTGCGAGCCGTTTGAGCGGCTGCTCTTGGAGTTCAAGGACGACCTCGTGTCCAGCATCGTCTCTTTCTTGAGCTCCAAAATGGGTGAAATCGGCGAGATCGAGCCACTGTCAAACGGGCGCGTCCTCATGGAATGTGTGATGCCGGTGCGTCTCATGTCGAATTTGCCCTTGAAGTTTCACACCCTCACTGGCGGCGACGGCGTGCTGAACCACCATTTCGATTCGTATCGCCCAATGGCTGCTATCGACACCGAGCGGGAAACCGGAGCCCTCATTTCCGTGGATAGTGGCGAGGTGACGGACTGGTCTCTCTCCGGTTTCAGCACGCAGGGCCGCTTTTTTGTCATTCCTGGTGACCATGTGCACTACGGCCAGATCGTCGGTGAGAATCAGAAGACAGCGTTGCAGAACCTTGGGGTGAACGTCTGCAAGCGTAACGAGCAGCTTGGTGGAATGCGGGCTAACGCCAACGACAAGGCCAACAGCAAAAGAGGCGCCTATACGGCGGCGCGTTACACCTTTGAGGACTGTGTGGCATGGGTGACAGATGACGAGCTCGTGACCGTAACGCCCAAGTCAATTCGCATGCGTAAACCGGGCTTCAATGGGAAAACAAGCATGCGTTCCCTAAGGCGAAAGTGAAGATGCTCAAATGAGCGCACTCGCGTGGACTTTCCTCCCGAGTAAGGTCCTCATTGTGTACTTGCGCAGGTGTGCGGGTAAGGATGTTCGATGGGCTCGAGAAGATGGGGGTGTTATTCAAGACCGACTAAGGCGGAGAGTGGAAGGGGGGGGGGAGGAAAAGCAATATGGCGAGAGGAGGTGTCACGTTCGGCTAATGACACATTTGTGGGAGTGTGCTTGCTTCTCGTATTGGTCCTCATATTCAGCTCTTCTCCATTGATTCTCTGTCCTTCGCGCAGCTGGGTCGCTGACGACGACGGCCAGTTGGTACCAGCACCCGCGATAGCGAGTTCAATGGTCGGGGGAGAGAGGAAAAACGTGAACAACACGCAGGGAATGACCTTTTGCAGGCCACTTGGGAGGAGGGGTTGGGGTTGGGTTGGGTTCTCGGGTTACCGTCGGCGTAGGCTATTCAGTGGCACAGAGGAGGGGCGAAGCAGGTGCATTTGTGTTCACAGCCTATATTTCTTCACGTTATGTTTACGCGCTCTCCCCCTCTCCTCCCCCTCTCCCCCCCCCCCACACACACACGCCCTTTGGTTCAATTTTTGGTAACTAAAGATGCACTGATTTGGTGCGCACCTTTTTTTATCTTTTGGCGGTGTTGGTCGTCGTCGACGTTAAACGCTGTGTGCGCTGATTGGCACACATTCACAGAGATGGAGAATGCGGGTCAGTAATGGGGTCTCACGTTTCAGCCGCGTGCTCCACTCTTTCATTGACGCGCTTCGCCGTGAATGAGGATGCGAGCTTACACGGGTTTCGAGAGAGGGTGATCGGGCGCGGCAGCGCCTTTTTGTTTTTCCGGTCGTTTGAACGAGACGGGTTCGTCGTACGAATCCGTCGGGCCGCAGACAATTCTTTTTTGTTCTCCTCCCCGACGAAGGTGCTCGTGTCTCTGTGGAGGAGCCATCCCAGTTGGATGTGGATGCCGTATAGGTACTCCTTCATAGTGAAGATGCCGCGCTCACTTGTGCCACACTTGAGTGCGTCATCTCGCGGTGGCGTGCGTGCGTGCGTACGTGCGTGATGACAACCGCTTTCACTTTCACTTTTTGTGATGTTCTTCGCATCAGCCTTAATTTTCCCCGCCCCTGCCCCCTTTGCCCCTTCCATACTTTCCACGTGAATATGCCGATTTCATTTCTCGTCAAAATCGGCATCCGACATCGCCGTGCCACATGCTCTTTTACCGAACAGAGAGGTACTCACGCGCGTACGTCCGCAAAATTTATCTCTGTTTTCCACATTTGGTTTGCCTCCCCCTCCCCTCCTCTCCCCACGTCGTGTGCAGCTTTGCAAGTAAGCAGCCCCCCCCCCTTCAGTCCCCCCCGCCATCCCACGAAATGTTCCGTACTCTGCCAAATTATCTCAAGGTTGCGGTGTGCGTGAAGCGCGTCGTAGACTATACGGTAAAGGTGCGAGTGAAGGACAATAAGGTGCAGACTGCCAATTCAAAGATGAGCGTGAATCCGTTCGACGAGATCGCGATGGAGGAGGCCATTCAGCTCAGGGAGAAGAAAGTTGCAGATGAAGTGATTGCCATCACGATTGGTAACAAAAAGGCCGACGAAGTTCTACGCACGGCCCTAGCGCTTGGGTGTGACAAGGCCATGCACGTCGTCGTCCCGGATGCCGCGGCTGAGTCAGTGGAGCCTCTGGCTATTGCTCAAATACTCCAAAAAATACACGAAGAGATTAAGCCCGATATTTGGATACTCGGCAAACAAGCCGTCGATGGTGACTTTGGATGTACCGCTCAGTTGCTGGCCGGGCTTTTAGACGCAGCACAGGGCACTTTCGCGTCTAAGGTAGAGGTTAAGGGTACAAAGGTCAACGTTACGCGCGAGGTGGATGCTGGTCGCCAGGTGGTAGAGCTCTCGATGCCGTGTGTCCTGGCGGCAGACCTGCGCCTCAACACACCGCGTTTCCCAAAGTTGCCGAACATCATGAAGGCTCGCAAGAAGCCTGTTGAGACGAGGGACGTGGCGACTCTTGGAGTGGACATCACACCTCACCTCACAACACAGACTGTGACGGAGCCTACCATTCGCAAGGCCGGGGTCAAAGTGAAGACGGTAGACGAGTTCTACAACAAGCTGCACGAGGCAAAGGTGATCTAATCTGCTTTCGATGCTGTACCACGCGACACATGACAAGAGGCGAATATCGTTTCACTGCACTGCAAAGGCAGCTCAAGGAGGGGGGAGGAGGGGGGGATGCTGACTCGAGTAGAACGGCCACGGTTCTCCCGCCCGCTATATGGTGATCGAGCGTTGTGTGTGTGTGTGTGTGTGTGTGTGTGTGTTTCAGTCTGTGGTTTTGCTCGTCTGAGCCGGAGTTTTGTGTCCCCCTTCCCCCGTAGAGAATGGGGAAATGGGAACCTTCGTGTGGGCGGACTGGTGTGCGCCCTGACGCGGTGCAAAGAGAATTTGCGACCCCGACGGCATTAGTCTCGATATACGGGTCTGCCTATTTGGCGTAGGTCCTGGCGCAACGAGGTGGTCGCGTGCCGCTCTGAACTCGTTTTGTTCTTTGCCCACCTCAAATTCGGACAAGTCAACGAGAATGATTGACTTTGTTACGCCTCCTCACTTTTGTTCTCCATGACGTGCGTGAGTTCCAGGTAGTCAATCCGCTTTGGTCGGTCCACGGCATGGGGCAAGACGGCGGCACCACCACATTGCAGCCATCTCGCCCATCACGTGTTCCCCCTCACAACAAGTACTGCTGCCCCTCGCCGTAGACGTGGGTGCTGAATGCGGGCCGCATGGGTCGCGGGATACAGCTCACCCTGCTCCAGCTGGGGTGGTGCGGATCGCGCAGCAGGTGTCCGCGATGGGGGACAAGAGGTGCGGCGACGCGGTGGGATAAGAGAGGGGTCCGTCGACTCCGTGACTCGATTCTACGACAGAGACGTTCCGTCCTGGAGGGTCAACCTGCAACCGCGGCGCAGCAGAGGCACGTAGAGTAGGGATGTACGCTTGGATGCCCTGACCTCGACGTGGCAGAAGTGCCTGTATCACGTATGGATTGCCGTCTCTCCCCCCCCCCCTGCCCTCCTTTTATTGCTTACTGTGACGTCCATGTCCTCAAAGATGTACCCATAAAAAGTGCCTAGTGCAACCCCTGTACGTGGAGGGGACAGTCCTGCGTGCGTGATCGACAAGTCCAATGCTGCTGTCGACCGCCATTTACCACTCGACATATCCTGGGGGCCCTCCTTTTCTTGTGCGTGCGTGCGAGTGCGGACATAGCGCGCGCGCGTCTATTGAAGTCTGTGCAAGCTTTCCTATGTGTAAAAAGAAACTTTTTTGGAGGTAGCCCTCGACACATCTCACGATCCTGTTGACGAAACCCAGGGGACTCTGTGGAGAAAAGTTTTGCATTCTCCTCCTGGGGACTTTCTCCACACTTATCGTTTCGCGGCGTCTTCGTGTTTTTTCGAATTTTGACCTCCTTGTTGCTTGTTGCTCCGTATAGCTCAACCGGTTTTCCTCGGCTCCTTCAGCTCTGCTGTTGGATTCGCTTTACCACACGTGGACGCAAGTCTTCTCCGTGCTCTCTGCCTATTCTCTGTCTCCCCTCACCGAATGCCTTTCTTTGCGCTTCACAGGGGGTGATTGGATGACTCTTTCCTCTGCGGCCCCTCGCTCTAAGAGTTGTGCGGACACCTCAACTTTGGAGAGTCTGGCAAAGCTGTGAGCACAAGAGACTCGCACCGCCCCAATAGGTGTCGTCGCAGAGGTTATCCGACACACACACACACACACACATTTACTCTGCCACCTCTCTGTTGATCGAAGCACAGCTGTCAGTTGCGCACTCATGAGGTGCTCGTTTCGAGCGGCAAAAATCTCGCCGGTACCGGTGCGGAGTGTCGCTTTACAATCCCTAACAGCGTACCATCCACGCTACACATTGCCTCGGCGTATGACACTGAGCTCCTCGTTTAACACAGTAACCGACAAAAACCGCTTTGTTTCATTGGACCTCTTGCTACAGAAGCTCAGCGGCTATGTCGGACGCCGGCAGTACAAAATGACATGCGATCTTACGCAGCATTTCGAGCGGTTCAAGACACTCGGTATCGACTGGCACGAGCTCAAGTTTCTTCAGCGGGACGAGCTCATGGAACTTTTCAGTGGACCGCTGCAGCTCAACCACGCGGAGCGCGCAGTGTTGCTCACGGCATTGGATGCAAAGGTGTGCGGTGTACTGTGCCGCGATACAACGCGGCACTCAACAAAGCTGTGCATGATCCCCGGCGTTGCGGAGCACGGGTGGCGCTGCGGTCAAGATGGACACACAAATGATGTGTACTTCGAAGGAAAAGGGCAAGCCAACCCGGCTGTGCTGCAGTTGGCACACCGCTCCGCTGTTCGCGTTGCGCGGCGTGAGGGCATCGAGGTGGAGGTGCGGCACGAGCCAGACTTCGCCATTGTGGGGCGCAACTCCGCGGAGCTGAACCCGCGTATTTGGAACCCGCCCGAGCACAACACATTTATCGTCACGCCCATCGGCTTCGAGTTCCGCGTCCACCCCGACGACCCGCGAGCTCTTCACCAAATCGAAGAGGCCGCCTCGGAGTGGGAGCTGCACCTCGATGTCATGCAGCAAGTCATCGCCGAGGTACTCGAGTTGTACGCTGTGGAGCGGGGAGAGCAGCCGTTGCATTTGATGCCAGGTGAAATAGGCGAACCTGACGTGCCGGAGGTCTACAGCACTGCATTTCACGAACGTCGATCAACCTCGTCGCGAACCGAAACAGAAGACACGATCACAGAGCACCGCATGATGAGCGCAGATGGAAACGAGAGGCCTTGGTTTCAGACACCGCTCCCGCAGCGATTCACTCGCGGAGTTCCGGATCTGCTGCCTTTTGCGCCAACGATAATTTTACATAGCGCCTTCCGCAGTATTGAACGCGATTTGGACTCCGCCGGGGTGAATCGCCGACTAATGCAGCCAGTCATGGATATTTCGTGTCTTGTGCACCCGAACGCGTGCTTCTGGTGGAATGCAGAGGAGGAGGAGCGCTCGACGAAGCTTATGCTAGACTACGCCAAGCGCATGCCGTTTGCGCTTCCGTTTAACTTGTACTTCCGCGTTGACCCGGCAAAGGTGCTTCGTGCTAGACCCTCCATGGTCGAGGAAAAAGAGAGGTTGCTAGCAACCAAATTACCGTTCTTTGACCTTCGTCAGTTTCGCACTTTTGCGCGTACGGCATCGGCTGAATCGGAGACGTCGTGACGCTGCTCAAAAACTCTGCGTTCTTCACTCCCATTGATTAGCGGTTGCGCCAACAACAACAATAAAGGGAGTTGTCCTGCACACATTCATGAATAAATAATGATAGTGGAAAGAAAAGCGAGTGTTGGGCACAGCGAGAAGGGTGCCACATCACAAGAGGCGTTTCGTGGCGGCATTGAGCCACGGCACTGCAAGCGGTACATGCTGGGCTTAAATTCTCTAGCATCCACGCACACGACCCACGTGGGCGAATCACTGCTTCACACACCACCTACCGGCAAGTACGGCTTACTTTAGCTGCCCCCCCCCCCCCGTTGCTCATGCGTGATCCATTCCGTCAATATCCTACCCATTCTCACCCCTGCTGGCCCCAGCGCACTCATTTCCTGATCTTCGCAATACACACGTGCACACACAAAAATAACCTTTGGTGGCGGTCACAAGTCCTCGTCCTGCTCTCCGCACTCTTGTCGTCTCCGTCTTCCCTCTGCTTAGCATCATAGCTCTTGTAGGCGCTCTTCTTTGAACGTCACGACACTCAACGTCACAGCACCTCAGTGACACTCTTTCTGTGTTAAGGCCATGTCATCCACCGCAGCTAAAATGCGTGCGCGCAGCCATCAGAACCTGCCACGCCTCTCCAAAGAGGAGAAGTTGAAGCGCCGTGAGGAGCGCGAGAGCAGGAAGTCGACCGTTCCACAGTGGCTTATCTGGACTATGATCCTAACTGTTGTGGGGTCGTCGCTGGTCAACATCTACTTCTCGGTGATCCATTCACCCAAAATGATCGACTAGACTGGTAGCACACACCCTTGCCTACGTGGGCGCTGCTCCGCTCATTCTTCATCGGTTCCTCAGAGTTTTCTGCCGCCATGCGACAATGTGCCCATGTGCGCAGCTCGCTTGTGTTCATGTGTGTACACCACTCATGTAGAAGAGACGAACCTATTGCTGTGATGTAATGGATACAGTGATGATAGGTCTGAGCTATGATTTTCCGTTCGCCCTTCGCCCCCTACTCCTGACTTGGTGTCATTCACTGTATGTAGAGAGCTATCTTGCATGTACTTGTGGTACAGATGATGTCACCGCGCAGAGCACGGTTACGCATTTGGCAATCATGAGTCTCCTTCATCGCTCCTGCAGGCACGCGCCTTGTATACACATGCACCCCTCTTTAACGGAGAAGGATGTTTTTCCCCTTCATATTTTTTTTTGTGTGCGTGCACTTATGCGGGGTGGTGGGGGGGGGGAGGAAGGGGGAGGTTGTATTTCGTGAAACACGTTCCTACCCCCCCCCCCCCCACCCCACCCCGCCTTGGCTCCCCGTTTTATATATCCATCATGCTACATGCGATAGTGAGGTGGGCTTTTCAGTACTCACTTGACCATGTGGGCACGCGCAAAAGTGGAAGAAGTTGCCATTCGACGTGACGGTGAAGAGCCTTTGGCCCCCCTCCTCCCCCCTCCCCCCCAAAAGAAAGGCGTTCACACAGACAGCGGAATAGAGGAAGACTACGCGATAAACGAAGTCTACGCGTGGGGGTCTTGTTTTTGTGAGTGTGTGTGTGTGTATGGGAGCTACCCCCGGTTTCTTTTCGCTCGTGTGTATTGTTGTAAGCAGTCTTGCTGCTCCTCCACACCCCTGACCGCAAACGCGCGAGTACATGCCCCCCTTTCCCTTTTTCTGGCCGCTTGGAGAGGCACGAAAGGTGTTGTGCTACAGCTGTGTGCGCTAACTCTCTCTCTCGCAAGACGTTTGGTAGAATCTACGCAGTATCAAGGAAAACATATCCGCCAGCGTTGAGGTTCACGACCCACTTCCATCGGGTTGACAATCGACGGCGCCGTTGGGGAAGGCCTGGAAGTACTACACTTTTTCTCTCCTCCCTACCCGGCTCTGGATTTGTCGAGTGCCCCGCCCCACAGCACACCACCTCCGCAGAAAATGTACTGTGTATCTCCAAGAAACTCGTCAATCACGGGCACTTTTTTTTTTCTGCAGCCCTCGTATGAGGCGGTGTCCCATTCAGCAAATGCCTTGCGCTGGGCTTACGTAGTTCCATACGGAACCCCTCGCGCGTCTTACAAGTTTTACTCCCTCCGTTTCTGTATGCTCGTTCGCCATCAATTGCACCCATTTCCCCTACTCACCCCCCTCCATTTGCCGTCTCAGCTCCGCCCCCCCCCCTCCCCTCCCCTCCCGGCTCCTATCGCGCACTGGGAATCATGTTTAGCCGCTGCTGTGCATTGTACAACAATTTCTTTTCTCGCACCTTTCAGGGCGGTATGGGGGCCAACGTCAAGCGACCCTACCGTATTGACATCCGGATGGAGCACGACAAGAAGCGCCGCCTTCGGCGTCGCAACATTGGCGCTCGGCGGATGATGAAGTCCTAAAGAGAAGGCGGAGAAACTGTAGTGTAAAGCGTCGAAGGTTCACACTCGCGCACGCGCACACACACACACACACACATCTATATCTATATAAGCCAGCCCTGACCAAAGCAGTTCTGGGAAGTCCCCTGGGTGTCCAACGTTTTCATCCGTCTGGAATGCCTGCCAGGGGCATCGGGGGATGTCCAGCGGAGGTGCAGGGAGACCTGTGTCATGGGAAGCAACCTGGCTGCGTTCTCTGCACAGTGAGAACGTTTCCAATTCCCCTCAGGTGAGACACATATTCTCTGTGGCATTTTCAATGCCTTGTTGCTCTGATGCTTGAGCATTTGTTTGTCGCGGTTGAGGGTCCAAACATCGAACACGCAAAAACCTGATAAGATTCCGCACAAATGGATCAACATTGTCACCTTGTAGGAAAAGAGGGGCGATCTGATTCGCTCGCTAAATTTTCGTGGTCCTTTGATTTCTATTGGTTTCGGCGGAGGAGGCATTCCGCCCAGGCTTCCCTCCCAGTCTGTGTGGGCTGCTCCGCGCCTGTCGATGGAAAACGCCGGAGTCGAATACTGGCGACTATTCTTCTTCCAGAAAGAGCGTCTTCGGCAATCCTTTTTTCTGTCTGTCGCATCTCTTCTGCATTCTGCCCTGGACTGCCTCCCCTGAACGTCAAGTTGTCATCTCGTATGTTTCTGCCCTTACAGAAGGGTGCGGTGGAATCTCTACAATCCCTTCCCTTCCCCCCCCTCCTCACTCCTCACTCTGACGGCCCCCACCATCACCGCCACTTCAAGTACGCCAACGGAACCAACCCGCTTCCCCCTCCCGCTCCCCCCTCCCCACTGGTATTCTCGAGTGTATTCCCCTAGGGTTGAAAGCCAAAAATGCAATCATCTCTCTACGGAAATCCGAGGGCTGCCAAAGCTTCAACAACCACCTCCAATCGTTATGGACACATGGAGGAAGAGATCTACCGCGAGAATGAGTCGATGCTCGAGGCACTTGGCAGCAGCGTCGCACACATGAAAACAATGGCCGGCCAGCTGAACCGCGAGGTGGAAGAGCAAAATGAGTTGCTCAAATCGCTGAACACGGCTTTCCAATCCACCCGCGTTGGTGTGCACTCGGCGGCGATGTCGGTCAAGAATGTCATGAGCCGCTACGGCTGGAAATACACAGCCCTCTTCGGCTTTATTGGATTTCTGCTTCTCTATTGCATCTCTGCCATCTTCCGGAGACACGCGTGAGGGTGTCCGTAGGCTCTTCCTTTGCAGGGTGGGTGTGACACAAGACAATGGGGGCGCATCTTCGGCTATGATTCCCGCGCTGCGGCGTCGGCGTAGGAAAAAAGTCCTAATCACCTCCAATGTAGGCCATCCCACCTCTGCTTTTCCTACAGATCCTCTTGTGGGAGCCGGGAGGGGGGGGGAAGGATGCCCCTTCCCGACGCTGACACGTGGCTCTGTTAGATCTGCTTTACAGATGGTTAGCATTTGAAATTGATGGTGATATGTTTGCTGTAATGGGGGGGGGGTATCTTTGACCCATGTAGGCTTTTTCATCTGTCGACGTGTCGCTGATCAGCAGGGGAAAAACGAAGGGTTCCCATCCACCTTGAAATTGAGTATCCTTCTTTACTTTTGCAAGTTAAGCGGATCGGGGATGCGATGCTCACCTCCTTGAACGTTACGATCCGCAGCACCAACCCCAGATTGATGATAAACTGTTCACATTGCCGATCGTATCAGCATCTGAGGAGCCGCGCATGCCGTGCCTATTGTTTTTTGTTTTCGCTCTCTCTATTAGGCAACAGGTCTGTCTGCCTACTGTTTCCCAATTTCTTCCAGCTCTTCCGCCCCACGATGCGTGTATACACCGTGTCCCTCCCCACCTTCCTGCCCCTTCTCTGTCTCTTGTTGTTGATTTATGACATGTTTTACGCTCGACGTGTCTGCACATCCGCACTGCGGCGGCATAGACAGACGTGTACACGCAACTTTACATCCACAGCTAACAGCCTCCGCCTTTGCCCCTTCTTCCACGCGGAGTATCCCTGAGCTGCGACGTCTTCCCTTGCACTCTTTCCTCTCCCTCTTTTGTGTACGGTCAGGTGCGTGCTAGGTCCAATCTTATTGAACGAAACCTCGCTACAGCTTTTTCTCTAGCAGAAACGATATCGACGCTATCTTGACATATACGAGCGAGACCCCCTCCTTATAGGCGCTCGGCAAACACGGCCCTAGCTGCACCAGGAAGGCATCTACAGTGAAGAATGTTTCGCAGACTAAGCGCCATGTCGACGAGGTGGATGTCCGGGGCAGTTTCTGGCGTTGGCGCGTCTGCATTGGATGCTGAGCCTAGGTCATACGCCTCAAAGGGCGAAGAGCAGATGGACGACGCTGAGTTCGAGTTTTTCGAAGACGATCTTTGGTTTCTCGACGAGCTTTGTGATGAGAATGCCGGAGACCTCTTCTCTTACATCCCATCATCTGATGCAACACTACTTGGACATGATAAGCCGCCGTCCAAGTAAAACCGGGACGGCGAAGCTTGCGCCAACATCGCGGCGTATGTGGGCGTCGCTTTAGAAGTCTTCCCGCTTGCAACGCTTCTCTATCGCCGCCGACAGGATGAGGTGCATGTCCTGCGACTTAAAATTGCCCCCCTCCCCTCCCTTCTCCTTGTTCTCTCTCGCGCGATGTTTTTGTTTTTGCGTTTCGCGAGCGGTGGCTTCTTTGTGTGCTTTGGTATTTACAGAAATATACTAGACAAGGGTTGCCGCCCCTTCGAAATGATGTTGACGGCTCTCAGAGAATTTGATCATGTTGTCTTGTACTCAAGACATTACGATAAAGGACGGTTTCTGCCGTGTACGTTCTTTTTGCCAAGTCGAGTGCCAGCAGTCTTTCAAGCCGTCTTTTTTGTTGAAGTATGCGTCTTCCAGTGTCAGCGGTGGGGGAGGGGGTTCCACGTTGTTGTGCGTCGTGTCACGCCGCCTACCTCTACGAGTGTAAGCGGGTGCCGTCTCCCGCACTAAGGAGGGAGACGTTAAGAAAAGCGAAGAGAGTCCTACATGCGAATTGGGAGGCTTTGGATAAATTTACAAACAAAAACAAAAAAATGAGCGGCGGACACGCTTCGCCAGCATTGTGGAATGTGTCTCCTGTCTGGAAACGCGTAAAGCCATGCAGGCATACACTAAAACATTTGCTCCCTTCTCCATTTCCATGATCAGAGAGATGATGTTGGGGGCGGTGCTGCAATTCTCACCATCTCGATAGAAATTCATGTGTGTACTTCACCCCCGCGTTTCTTTTCAACTGCGGTCATGGAGCCATAACTGCACATGCCAGCTTATCGTATGCGAGTCTCTGGACTCTGTGGCGAATCCAAGCATTTTGTATTCCTTTTCCTTCTTGCTCCTCTTCTTGCGTGCACTCTTCACATCTCCGAACGCACTGGCCCTTGACATCTTTTCCACTCCCCGTTCCTCTTGCTGCTCTATGTTATAACGATTATTAGCTTCACCTGTGTATTTTGGTTCATCTTTTTTTTTTCCAGATCCTGCCGCAACCACCACCACTTCGCTCTCTTCCTTGCCTTGTCTCGGTGCATCCACGTTCACCTGTTTTACCTCTGTTCCACGACGCCTGCCCCTTCCATATTGTCATAGTGAATTCAGCACGAGCAGCGTTGACGCTGGTGCGCTCTGTCCTCGTGATTTGCTGTTTTTTTTTCGTTTTGGAATCGACAGCACAGACGCACAACCGCACATTTGTAGCCATCCAGACTGATCGGTTCGAGTCTCGCTCATTGGCACAGTAGAAATGGCAGTCCCAGCGCAGCGCACCTCTGTCTACGTCGGCGATTTGCCGGTCGATCTGCCTCGCCCGGAAGAGGCCGTCAACAACCTCTTTAGCAGTGTGGCTCCCGTTGTTTCGGTGAAGGTATGTCGGGATATGGCAACGCAGAGGTCCTTAGGCTACGGCTACGTCAACTTCCAGACAACTGCCGACGCAGAGAAGGTTATTGATGCGCTGAACTACACGAACATCGTGCCAGGGCGCCAAATTCGTGTCATGTTCTCCATTCGAGATCCTCTACTGCGAAAGAGCGGCTTGAACAACGTGTTCGTGAAGAAGCTGGACGCTGCCGTCAGCGCCAAGGCGCTGCAAGCTGCCTTCGCCAAGTGCGGGCGCGTGCTGTCCTGCAAGGTGGCCCTCGACTCAGCTGGAAAGTCAAAGGGTTACGGCTTCGTGCAGTTTGAGAGAGCGGAGGGCGCCAAGGCGGCACTGGAGATGAACGGCGAAAAGGTGGGGGATAGCGAGGTGGAGGTGGCGCCGTTCGTTCGCCGCCTCGACCGCGAGGTTATGGCAGCAAAATCGTTCCGGAACATCTACGTGAAGAACATCAAACCCACCGCAACGGAGACGGACTTGACAGCGGTGCTTGAAAAGTGCGGCAAGGTAAACTCTCTGTTTCTCACCGAGCGAGCCCCATTTCCTACCAAATTCGCCCTGGTCTCGTTCGACGAGCACGAGGCCGCTGTCAAAGCCATTGCGGATCTCAACGAGTCAGAGGAAAGTGGCCTGACGGAGAAGAATGCGAAGCTCGTGGTGTGCCGCGCGCTCTCCAAAAGTGAGCGCGACCGTGAAAAGAAAAAGGCCGCCTCCCTTTATCAGAACCACGGCCGGAACCTGTACGTTAAACACCTCCCAGACGGTATCACGGACGAAAAGCTGCGCGAACTGTTCGAGCCATTCGGCAAGATCACCTCATGCGCCATTATGAAGGAGCCGAATGGCATGATCAAGGGTTTTGCCTTCGTCTGCTTTGAAGATAAGGAGCACGCCACGGCGGCGATGCGAGCCCTGAATGGGCAGTCTATAGATAACTCTAAGAAGCCCCTCTATGTGAGTCAGGCAGAGCAGAAGGACATGCGCATTCGCCTACTTCAGCAACGCCGTGCGGCCATGCGTAACAAGACCCGTATGGCACCCCCAATGAACGCGTTTCCGCAGCAGTGGCAGCGACCCCCGTTCCCGCACATGGTCCCGCCGATGGGGCCGCCTATGATACACCCACCACTGCCAGCGAGCATGGGGATGCCGCAGTTCGTGTCTGGTCCAATGATGCGCCGCCCTATCATGGAACGACACCCCATGCAGGGTGAGCCAATCCGACAGCAGAACCGTTACACGCAGCCACGCGAGCAGTATCAGCACCAGCAGCAGCAGCAGCGCCAAAGCGGCGTTGACGTGAACTATCTCAGCACCCTCTCCCCGGAACAGCAGAAGAACTACCTTGGTGAACTTCTGTACAGCCAAATTATGCCCATCGAGCCATCCCATGCGGCGAAGATTACGGGCATGCTGCTGGAAATGAGTCGGGAGGAAATTCTCGAAGTCCTGACAGACCACTTCGCTCTCTTATCTAAGATTCAGGAGGCAAATGCAGTCCTCCAGCAGCATGCCGGCAGCTAGTACGGTGACAGAGTCATCCATGTGTCCTGCGTAGCTGCACCCCCTACTGATCCTCTACCTAGTGTACTGACAGACTGGACCGTGGCCTCACCTCAAGTAGGCTTTGACTGCGCCACCACCCACAGCTCTCTGTCTCCATCGACTTTACTGCAAAGAGTGCGCTCTGGGTGACGTTAGATGCACGTTGCCGCGGTATATCGCCTCTTTGCTGTTGCGGTCGCTGCGTTCGAATTTATTTCTTTGTTCTTGGCGTGCGAAAGGAGCGGGGGAAGGGAAACTGTGACGATGTTAGGCGTATCGTTCTTGAAGGTGCACTTAAACTGTCAATCACGTAACTAAACAACTGAAAGGAGGGGATGAGAAAACAATCAAACAACAACAACAACAAAAAACCGATTTTCAGACGGAAACTCGAAAGAAAAACAAACTCTAGTAATTCACACGCACATCAAAAAGGGCGGCTGCCAGTGCGCTTCTTGCGGAGGAAACAAAGGAAGGGGCCATCGATATCTGCTGGCGTGCCAAAGGTGTACCTGGCGGGGAAGGGATGAAAATCTCCGCCGCCGTACGCGAAGTCACCAGAGCCGCGGGTGGCGTTTATCTTTGCTGAACCGCAGCCGTCCCTCTTACTCAGTTTCAGCAAGGAATTACTGCCCTTGAGATACAGACGTTTGTCGTCATGTCCTCGTGGCTGTCATTTCTTCTTGATCCTTCGGAACCCAAACATACATTATTGTGTACCCCGACTATGCACGCCTTAAATCACTGGCAGTCGGCACTTGGCACCTGCTCTAAAGCTTTCGTCTTTCTTTATTTTTCTTCCCGGGCTGTCGCCCTTTGGCGGCCGGTAAGTGTATCAGTTTTTTTCGCCATTGCCTTTAATTAAATGGGACTTTTCAACACAATATGACTTAGAGGTAGCGGAAGGAGTGCGCCACACATAGTTTTCCATCCCAGATTTACTAACCGCCACACCGCGGCGTCATGCCCCGAGCGGTTTTTTTTTAATGGGCTTCCGATGACGGCGGTGCTGTGCTTTTAACGGCATTTCCAGCTGTCTATGAGGCATCCGCACAGAAAACCCATCCCACTCTCTGCACCGTCACTGATGATTAAAAAAAAAAGAAAACGGGGGTTTCAAGGGAAGGGGAGAGATGGGCACCGCATAGTTGGTTAGTGTGGTGTCTCGAGGGAGATTCTCCGATCTCCCGCGCGTGATGCACGCTTTACGCTCGCTTTTTGTAACCTGGTGAGCTGTGCGGGGAGGTTCCCTACTTCTTCCCCCCTTTGGCATTCCTTTGATATGAGTACTTCCTCTGGGGTCGCTACTACTCCCTGTACCCTTGGCGCGGTGTACATCGCCCCGAGCCTTGCCTTTAGTGATTCACTTCAAAGAGAGCCGCTGTGCTCATTTTCACGCAAGAATATCAGACAACCGCACGCAGCGGCACAGATACTCCAATGGGCACCGAATGGTGAAGTACGATTGTGTTGCTGTTTCACGTTCGCTCTCCCCCCCCCCAACCCGCTTTCTGACTCTCTCCGTGTCGTCGACAGAAAGGGCACGCGGATATCTCAGGTTGGGCAACCGCGTTATTACATCGAGGCCGCGGGTAACACGGAAATGCGGCGGAGTGTAACCGTCGCGCATCAAAGGCACCGATTTGGTGGTGCTTTTCAGCGAGCCATGGAAACACAAGAGAACCTTGGGCGGAGGAGCGAAGAGCAAGGGGCGTGTATGGAGTGGGCACCGGTGCTGCTTCCATCGGTCGAAACACCTCCGCCCATTGCACGACCAGCTGAGACCGCGGCATTCTTCATGGCCTCCTTCGACCCCTTTGTCTTCAGCTACTCTGTTTTTGACTTTCCAAGCATTCTGCACCGCACGGCCGAGCTTAAAGAGCATGAGCTTCTGGTGCGCCCGGAGTCAATGTTGATATCTCCCCGGAGTTTGTTTTTGCAACCGAATGCGCGTTTCCGACTGGGCTCTGAGAGGCACCGATGCTTGGGTCAAGTGCTACAGAGCCTCCTCCTCGAGCACGACGAGTCGGACAGGTCACCGGTCTCCCGCGCCACCGCGCTGGGTGTGGAGTGCCCGCTGATCGCACCTTTTTTACGATGTGTTTGCCTTTGCGTGGAGACACAACACCCCTTTGCCCTCCAGGCTGCTTATGTCTTTGAAGAGCTCCTTTCTACTGGGTTCGTTTCCCCCACACTATTTCTTGGTGGCACATACCAGGATCGGAGCGCTACCCTAGCAAGCCTACTGCAGGTCGCCGCCAGCGAGTTTGGGAGTGAAAGCGTCCTCTTTACTGGACTACTGCTTGGCAAGGGATCGCGTCCGCCACTACACGCCGGAGCGGTCGGTCGCCTTATCGCCCGCACACTTTCGACAGCGGAGCGGCGGCGTCTCGACTGGGATCTTAAGGCCCGAGGATCGTTTCGGGAAAAGCTGAAGCCGGTGAAGGGGTGGACACTTGGCCACCCCCCGACCTCACCACAACAGAAGTAGGACTCGATAAAAGGGGCCACCCCCAAACGGAGGGATGACACCGACCCCGTCATGTAGTCCTTAGTGTCCGGTTGCTTCTCGACGTATTTTTTTGCTCCCCCTTCCCCCCTCTTTTTAGCGTCTTGATCGCTACTTGTCTGACCTTTCTGCTATCTCACTACCTTTTTTTTTGGAGGAACTGGCCACTTGTCCTTGCGTGAATTCGCAGTTGTGTAGGTCAGCTAGTCCAAGTCTCCGCTTTGTGCGAGCCACTTGAGCGAAGCCCCAGAACACCAGCTGTCGCAACAAGCGCAAAACTCTACTCCCGAAGACCATCGACAAGTATCATTAAAACAATGCTTCAGTGGCAATACGCAGCTGTAGTGAGACGTACACACTTCTGTGCCAAGAACAAAACTGTGAGACGATGGGATGGTAGCTGAATTGGGGAAACAAATGCACACAAATCGGAAATGGTGATTGCGTGTTTCCCCAATGGTTCTTGCGCATTCCTCTTCAAAGGCCGTGACCACGTAGCCTGGAAGGGGTGCATCGTTCGGCTCTTTACTGGCACACATCACTGCGCGGGTGTGCGTCGATGGCTTCACTTCACTCTTGACGTGTCTCCAAACTCATCAACTACTTCCTCACTTTGATGAACAGGGGATTTTTTTTCTCACTTCTCAGAGGGCGTGAACCGTCGTTTTTTTTTTGCACCAGAATTTCCCGTTTTTTATCCCTCTCTCCAGCCCTGCCAACTCCTCTTGAAGAGTTGTTTCACGCCATGGAGGTGCAGGCGGCTAGAAAGCTGCAGCACATCGCGAAGGCATTCGCGTCAAGCTCGATACGTTACAACGTAACCGTTACACCCCACCCGACCGATGTCAACACATTCAACGTGCTCTTCTCTATGCCTACAGCAGAGACCCCGGAGTCGCTCACGTTCGTAGTTTTCACCATGACAGAGGGTGCGCGCCTCGAGGACGGCCGTAGCTACACCGGCTTTCTTGAGCACCAAAAGTGGCCCTTGACGGTTGTTATCGAGGACAACGGCCGGCTGAAGGACTTTCCGGAACGATGCATTGACGTGGCGTGGGAGCACAAACAAAGTGTTGGTCGTTCTCCCCTTTGGTTGCAATGACTCATCCCATCTCACCTCGTCGTCTCGCAGGCAAGCGGGAAGGCGGCGGTGGCAAGTCAACTAGGGCATCTAGCCTCCTCCATTGAATCTATCAATACTTTCCCAGCAATGTACATAGTGTGCTTACCACTTGGCGTCCCACCTCGATTGACTGGTGGGAGCTGGCGTGCGGTTCTATTCCATTCGTTGCTCGGTTGCGTTTGTCCGTTCTCCCTCGTAGAGGAAGGGAGAGGAAAAAAAAAACTATTGTGGTTCTTACAAAGTGAACCTTATTTTCCTGCACCGTGAGCGGACAGCGAAAGCACAACTAGTGACGCCCGCTTCAATGAAAGTGCTATCGCTTCGGCTGTTAGTGATACTTGGTGATCTATCAGTTACCGTTACATGGGTTCAGTAGTGCTCTTGCCCCATTTTTGGGGGGGGGGAGCCTTTTGTCTCTGCTTTCGCACCTTCCCAACTTTCCACTTCTTGTCGTTGGTTGCCCTGCCCTCTGTCACCTCACTGCGCACTGACTGACACGCAAAGCCGCGCACAACACAACTACACTTTCCTCTTTTTGTGTGAGTCACGCGTTTCCCCCTTAGCTCCATCGCGCGGCGTCTTTGATGCATATATTACCACGTCTTTTGGCCCCCCCCCCTCCCTTTGTTTTTTTCGACAGGTGCTCTTCTTCCCCCCGTTGTCCTATACACGTGAACAGTAGTGGACGTCTGTGCAACAAACTACAGTGCTAGCACGAAGTCACATGTCTGCCGTGGAAATCAACGAGGCGGCCACTGCGCCAATGAATGAGAACGATCACCTCATTCCGAACCTTACGTGGACACAGCGGATCCAAGGGTTCTGTGTTCTCATGTCACTAGCCCTTTTTTCGACCATGATGAGCTGGTTTGCTCTTGGTATGGGGTCCTACTGGAAGTACACCGCACTATCCGCCCTTGGTAGCGCTCTGTCCATGCTGAGCACGATTATTCTCATGGGTCCCTCAGCGCAACTCGCGTACATGTTTGACGAGTACCGCTTTAACGCCACGGTGCTTTACATAGGCGCTTTGCTTCTTTCTTTTCTTGTGGCCGTGGTCTTCAAGTCTGTTTTGCTGTGTCTGTTGTGCGGCGTCCTGCAGTACTCGGCCTTGGTGTGGTACTCCCTGTCCTACGTTCCCTACGGCCAGGAGACGCTGATGAACATCATTTTGCGCCGTTAGGACGTATGCTGGCACGTTTGCAGAGAGGGGGGGGGGTGAGTGAGTGATTTCTGTGACTCTGATCACGGAGCCTGTCGCAATCCTTCTCATCCCCACACGCGGCGATGTTCTCAACAAGGATTCTGTTTTTGTTGTACCTCTCCGACCGAGCTATATTTTTTCGAGAGGGCTAACACAGAGAACCATAGTTTCTGTGAAAAATCACACCCCTCACTTCTGTTCATTGGTGCACCTCTTAGGTGAGCATTGCCAACCTGTTTCACTTGTTGCCAGTCCTTCTCGAATGTTCTAGAGAATGACCTCTTATGTGTGAAGTGCAGGCCCTCCCACGTCATAGGATCGCCCCGGTTGCATCTTTTGCGGTCCTGTCGCGCACAATTCTGTTGCAAGGTGATGTGCAGTGTGTCAATGGCGGAGCCTCTCCGACCTCCTTCACTTTGCTATTGTCTCCCCCTCCCACCAAGTCCTGCGGTCCTATCGCCCACACTTTTTTTTTGCGTTTCGATCTCCGCTAATGAGCTACGAAAGCAGATAAGGCAATCAAATTAGTACCTCTTCTGACCTTCAAGAAACCCGATAGCCCCCCTCTCCCCTCCCCTCCCCCATCCCTCTCCATGGATTTAGCTTCTAATTTCTCCCTGTTGCACGCCAAGCTGTCAAAGCTCGGCTTTTGTCACTGGGAACGGGTGAGCGAAGGTGACGTAATGACTGGCAATCCCCACACCTATGCGCTTTTTCTACGGTTTCTATACCACCGATTCCCCGCGTCCACTGCGGTGCTGATTCGAAAGCACGAATGGTTCCTTGTGGAACACAGCGACACACATATCGGTGCTACAACAGTACGCTTGCTCGCTGCGGAGGCGGGTGAGAGGCACGGCATTTCTGGAGCCCAATTCAGTCAATGCAAGTATGCCTCAGCGAAAGTGACGATCTGTCACTCACTTTTGCGTCTTCTCCACTCCCTCACAAGGCGCTCTTCGACTCAGACGAGTGCAGCGAGCGCTCGAATAACTGGTCGGGTGCCAAGGTTGGTGTGTGCATTGCCTACCGCTTCTTCAAAACCCTCCGCAGCGGCTTCTATGGTAAACCAGCGCAGACGTGAACTGAACTCGCTGCTGCGGTCATGAGGCACATCCAGGTAACTCACTTCGGAATTCTTGACCAGCGCAACGTTTAGCGACGTCCCCTGTCCAGTCTTGGGCGCTGTTTTTCTTCCTCCTCATATTTTGAGGCTGGACGTGTTGTTGTTTTTTTTTTGCCCACATTCAGAGGAGGATGCACGTTGGTTGGAAATAGATCTCTTTTTGTTCATGACTATATCTCCCCTGCTGGTGACACTATAGAACCTGTAGATTTTCAATCCTCCTGTACCCATATGTGAGCGCCCATAACCATCCGGCAGCTCTCAGGGATATTCTGTGCATGAGTAGTTCTCTGTATCCCCGTCTTTAACCCTCTCATGGCTTCAGAAGTGCAGAGAAACCCCCTGCACATCCCCATCATTCTAATCGCCGTCCAACTGCTTCCCCGCTTCTGCATATCAGCTGCGCTCACAATATATTTGCGTTGAGAGCTTCTCACACCTCCGCGGAATCTTTGGCGGACTACTCTTTCTCTACTCTCGGAACCCAAAGAGGGGTCTTGGGCGCGGCTGTCCGATCGCGAAGACCAACATGGATGGTGCCACTCTAAAGTCGAAGGCGGGCCCACGAGCGGACAGCCGCGCCGATGGTGCTCTGACTGCAGCGACAGCGATGGCACTCCCTTCGCTGAAGGTGCCGTGTCGAGCCACTGCAGAGCAGCGCAAGGCTTATTTGGAAAAGCTGTACGGGGACTATGCAGATCTGCAGAGCCAACGTGAGGAGATTGATGGACGAAAGCGAAAGATAAACTTTGATATGTATGAAAGCAAGCAGGAGGACATACAAAAGCTCATTTTTGCCGGCCTTGATACACTTGGTGGTGAGCTAGGGGACTGGGACACCTATGAGAAGGTTGAGGCAGTCGTGAAACGCTACGCGTACGGCAAACCGCACAATATCACAAAAGAAAGGGAGGAGTTTGGCGTAATGCAGAGTCGCATCGACACGCTTACTCAGGTCATAAAAGAGAAGGCAGAAACTGAAGCGAGTCTTGCACAGAGTCTGGACGCAGTCCAGCGTGAGCTCGCGGGTGTCTTGAAACTCCTACATCTGAAAGAGAACGAGGTCCAAACGCTCACTAACCAGAACAAAACAGCGAAACTGCAACTGCGGTGCGCCGAAAGAGATTGCCAGGCCCTTCGCGGGTTTCGCAGTGAGAATGCGTCGTCTCAACTCAGAGAAGACATGAATTTTCTCATCAAAGCAAACAAAGCGTTGGAGCAAGAGAATGCTCAACTGCGGCGCTTCTTGAATGCGCAAGATGGTGGCGGCTCGACTGCTAGCACACACGCTGCACTGCGGGCAGGGAATGTGCCTACCACCTCCGCAGTAGATAGCAACACGAGCGGATCAGCAGCATTCGCTGAAATGGAGGATGGCCTCTACCAGTGCATAGAGGACGATGCCTACCGGCACAACTTTCTCCAGGAAAACATTCCCATTTCCGCGTCGGTGGTCAATGCCACACGCAAAGCTGAGCAGTGCCAGCGACGTTTGGAAGCAGAAGTCACTTGTGCAATGGAGATGCTCGACCGCGACGCCTTTCTGGCGGGAATAAACGTCTGGGGTTCGGTCAATCGTGGTCGACAACCGGAGTTGTCTCGCATGGAAAACGACACCTTTGTCTCCTATGCGACCTACCAAAGCGGCACCCTAGTCAATGCAAAGATGAGTGAAGTCCCTGTAAGCGTGGGCCCAGGGATTTCCACTCTCACCGCTGTAGCGGCACCGCAGCTATGCGTATCGAGTGAAGTACTGGCACGTACTACCAAGACCATGGGGCCAAGTACGACAAAGCCGTCTTCGCAAGACCTTAAGCCGCTGCCGGAGATACAGCAAAAGCCACTGGAACACCAAGAAAACCTCGAAAAACCGTACTTAGCCCCCCAGGTAGTACGTCAGAAAAAGGTGGCCGCGAAATCTATCGCTGGCGCTCGCGTTGCCCCGCGGAACGCAGCAGCCACCTTGTCCACGTCGACGTCCACAGTAAAGAACAAGTTCTCTCCACCTCGAAGTTTAGCACACACTGTCGTCGCCCCCGCAGCGACATCGGCAGCTCCCACCCGGCACGTCTCGGTCGCACAAACGTGTCTGAAAAGTGCTGTTTTGCGATGCGCCGAGCTTTCTCGTCTGAACGCCCTACGGCGCGAGGTGCTGCACGTCGAGTGGTTTCGACAGCAGTTGGAAGAGGAGCGCAACCGTGTCGCCTCGCTGGAGGCGGCAAAGTCTCGTTTTCCTGGCAACGATGTAGCATCTACCACCCGTGGCGCGGCATCTCAGCAGAAGAAAATGAATGACCATCCCGTCAGCGGTGGAGACGAGCATATGCATCCCTCTTTCCACGGTGTGGAAATGACAGACAGTGGTACGTCCACTTCTTCCAATGTATTGGGTCAGACCTCTGCTCCCGAGAGGCTGCGTAGCCTAGTGGAGGAGAGTCGCTCATCTATCCCGAGAGCGGAGAGGGACAGTGATGAGGTGAGGGGCAGCGCTGTGAAAAACAGACCCGACCGGAGCCCTCGTGGTGAATCGTCTAGCACGTCTATTCGCCTTTCGCCCTCACCAAGACTAGAAGACCACGCGACAGGGACGGCGAAGGCGAGCGCCGCACTGGCGCTCCTGGCGTCTCTTGAGCAGGGTGGCATTACGGCAGCTGGCACCAACACTATGGGGCTCGGCGCAGTCCACGCCTCTGCGCCGGGCGAGCCACGGCTCGTTTCTTCTTTGGCAGTTGCGAGAACATCTGTGCGAGACGCCTCTGGCGTCCTGTATGCCAGCTCCCGTCCTGAGTTCGATAAAGTCGGAGGAGATCGCACCGTGGTGAACCCCCGCACCCTTGCCCTTGAGGCTATTCGGCTACATGAACAAATGCGCCAACTCGGCCATGACCCATCTGTGTCCATGAACGAGATGAAAGGCGCTCTTAGTCTCCTTGGCGCACTTTTGGAAGAGGTGCAGCTTGGTGCTCAGCATGCGTCCGAGAAGACGACCACGCAGGCAGTAAAGGCCACTGCGCAGAGGGCTCTAGAGGAGGCCGCCGTCGCCCGCGCGGCACAGGTGCTAGAGAAGCAATATGGCGCGCAACTCTCACAAGACTTTTATGCAGTCTCTCCTGATCCCCTCCCTGATACGGCGACGGACGAGCAGTGGCTCGCGCACGAATTGCGTTCCGCAGCCCTTGCAATGATTCAGCAGGCGGTGCGCTCTCGCAGGGGCTCACCGGACGGCGGTCGGAAAGACGACGCTGATGCACCACCTCAAACCTCGAAATCAACCTTCTCGCGACCTCCTTGGCCCTCGACGCCCAGAAGGGTCGATGCTGGCGACGTTCATGAGCTTTTCCAGAAGGAAATTCTTCATCCCCTCCAGCAGTGGTTAAACGCTGCCCCCAGCACTGCTAAAAGTCCCTACACTCCCGTCACGAGTTACCGCGACGGCCATCGTTCTGGTGACGAGAACCCAGTGGTGGGTAGTGCAGATGAGATGCACAGGCCTGGGCGAGGTGGCCACAGTGGACAACACCCCCCCGGTCGCACACTATTGCCTATGCAGTGGTACTCGGTAGCTCGCGACAATGCTCATGAGGCGCTGCCCCCTCCCGCTCACCCTGGGACTGCGTTGAGGGGCAAGAATCAGATGGCTGGCCTCAGCACGTTGGCTTATTTGGTCCCTACCTATTCGTCGTGGGGCACGTTCAGGGAGGATATCCAGATGATTCGGCCCACTGTTCTGAGGTATGACTTCAATACTTCTGCCCTACAGGCACAACAGCGTGTGCGTGAAGAAGTGAAACAGACAACGGCGTACATCTTCGGCAGTGAGTTCGACGACTTTGTGCGCCAGTACATCTTACCCATTGTCTCGAGGGCCGCCGAGGTCTCCAGCGGGTCCGGCATAGACTTGCCCCTCCGCACTGCTATTCGCCAGTTGCGTGAAGAGGCGCGTCGGCGGAGCCGTCGCGGCGTTCATCTCCTCTTTGAGCGCGTCGCGAATAATATTCGCACCCGCAGGTTGCTCCGTCATCCCGTCTTCCATGGCAATAGCTTCGTTTCGTATATAGGTGTGCTGTACAACAAGTGGCGCACCCGACTAGAGGACGAGCGGCACGAAATGCGCACCAAGCAACACTCTAGACACGCGGCTCTCATGTCCCTCATGCGTTTCAAGGCACCCCCCAGTGCCACATTTTCGAATACGTCGCCACGAGTCAAGCGCATGGTTCAGGCGCCAAAGAGCGGGGACGATCGTTTCCATCCACATCACCCACTTCAGGCATCCAGCTATCACTTCGACAGGGCGCAATTTTCAAACAAGTAGGATGTATCCCATATGTTCACGAGAAACGGCATGACCGCACACGTGTTGTACTTGGTCCACTGCTTTTTTATTTATTTCCCCTTTGTCGCATGCGCGCAGGGATGTTTTTTTTTGTTTTTCTACGACTCTGCACACCTGCACGCCATGACGTTTGCCTTTCGTGGCTTCTGATGAGGATTGCCCCAATAGGGGCGAGGCCGAATCTAGATTGGCGTGTCGGAGGTGGCGAAGGGTGTCGATGAGCACGACACTGATAACTCTTGAGGCGTATCTCCAAACAAAAACTAGCCAACAGGCGGAAACGATACGGTGGGTCTTACAGGAGGTGCTACGCCTCAAGGTGGGTGACTCTTGAAAGGGTTCGACACCCTCAGGTAGGGACCCTTCCCGCAGAAGGGTCGTGTGTGGCGATCCATAAACCCTCCTTTCTTTCTTCGTGTATGGTCTTTCCCCGTTTTTTCCTTCATCTTGAAGGACATGAGTGCGGTCCTTTGGATCATTCTGCTGCGATGGTGAGACCCGCTCACGAGAAGCTCAACCTGACCGCTTTGCACCCTGGCTCTCGTTTTCTCGTTGGTTATACGAACACACAAACACACACGTGCGCTCGCGCGCGCTGATCTTCGATATTGTATTCGTCCGCAATGGGTGGGTGGGTGGGGGGACCCTCAAGAAGCTGAACAAGGCAACAATTCTCCTCTGGGGTGCTCCTGTATTGTCTGAGCATCGTATGCAGGAGAACATCGATGATGAGGCGAACCACAGGATCGGTCCGGCGACTCCTGTGCTTCCCGACCCTCTCACCATTCTGCTCGTTGGGGAAGGAAATCTGAGCTTCACCTATGCGCTTATCAGACGGCTGTCCCGCAGCGCGGCTGTCCGCCGTGCGACGCAAAGTGATGTTCCTCAGGACGAGTGCCGGCACGGGTCTGTGGTGAGGGTGATTGCCACCACTTTCGACAATGTAACAGAGCTTCAGCGCAAGTACCCAGAGACGGTAGGATTTCTCGCCTACTTTTCGGCAAAGCAGCGCGTATCTGTGCGCTACTATGGCGATGTGAACGCGACCTCGCTTTTGTCTGCACCAGTTTCGCTACGAAACCATCCGTGCCATCTCCTCATGTTTAATAATCCTCACATCGGGTTCGAGGATCTCTACAGACAGCGCTCCCTCCTTTCGCACTTCTTCCACAGCGCACGCGAACTCTACCGCGCTTCGGCGACACTAGACTCTCCACAAGAGATCGTTGTCACCCTTTGCGACGACCAGGCGCGGCGGTGGGACTTGCTGGGTTGTGCGGCTCGTAGCGGTTACATTTGCGTTGCGGCTGTGCTGCTTCGCGCCGCTGACTTCCCCGAATATACGAATCGCCGTCACCAGAGCGACGCTGCATTTCCGTTTGGCATCATGGTCCAGTACTACTTTGTTTTGTTCCAGGCGGAGCTGCATGAGGTGTTACTCCACCTCTCCGCAGAGGTGTCGTTGTGGACGCCGGAGCGGTCTTCATCCCTCGATGAGAGTCCGCCGCGCAGGGAGAGTTTTTCCGAGTGGTTGGCAGTGGCACATTCGAGTCTGGGGCCTTGTGCTCAATCAGTCAAACGGAAGGCTGAGTTCAGGGAATCCGTGCCGATAGACACGTTTGTGTCGACTGACGAGGACTTCTCTGTGAACAGCTCTGCAACTTTTTTGCAACAACCTTTACCGCTCCTGCACCCTACGCTCGTTGCCCGCGTTGTGGCGCAAGTAGTTCTGGGCTCTTGCTTTGCCCACTCGTCAGGGCATCGTGGAGAGGCGTTCATGCCGTACTTGCCGAGCTCCACGTGGGTCAGTCTTTATCGTGCACAGCGCTTGGCAGAGGAGCATCGTCGTACTTCTGATCCTGCGGCGCCAGCCATGGCACCTATGCTACCGCCTCAGCTCGATACCTCGATTCTGGGTCGCCCCTTGACTGCGAGAGAAGCCAAGAAACTCGAGCGCTACCTGTCTGGTTACGGTGCCGCGATGAAGGCAGGGGCTGAGCAACGTCGCCAAGCTGCGTCGGCAGCGTCTTGTACGTGGAGGTGCGAGACCTGCCAGCCTCCTCGAGTGTTTCAGACAGAAGAGGATATGCGTCAGCATCGGCTTGCGAAGCACACTAGCGCCCCTCATTTGGCCCCGACGCTGTATGCGCGCGTGCATAAGCAGATTGAGGCCCCACGCGACCCACTGGCGATGGCCCTGGACGAGATGCGCTTGGAAGACAGAGGCGCTACTGATTACTGCGACATTTGCGGGCTGCAGTTCAAAAGTTGCGACGCTTACGAGGAGCACCTCCGCTACTTATCTCCTCTTCCAGGTGACGCCGCAGCCGACCTAGTGTGCAACCTGTGCCAGCCACCCAAGTCCTTTACCGACCGCCGTGCTCTTGAACAGCATCGAGCCACAAAACACGAGTCAGCTGACTGAGTTATAGATGAGAGTACAGTTCGAGTAATGTTTGACTGCAATGCACTGACTAAGGGAATCGACAAGTAACGGCTTCTTGGTGATCCACGTAAAGGTACAATGGCTTCACTGCCAGTAAGTCAGGGGGATTCGACACCGCGCAGGGACTCGTCTTTTTTCCAACTCTTCCATTTTTTCTCATCTTTCTGTTTCCGCCCCATGGTGTGCAAGGAGCATGGCGTTTCCTCTCCCTCTCCCCCTCCCTCCCTTCATCCCCTTCCTTGCACTACGAGCGAATCATCCGTGAATGCCAGAGGCCCTGAAGTGGGTTACTGTTGCCTATTTGTTATTCCTCCTTCTTCCCTTCTTCCCTTCATTCCCTTTCCTTGTGGATCTCGAATGCGTGTGCACAACGCGCGGGTTTGAAAACAAAATAAGTGAACAAAGGAGAACGGCAACGCTGCTCTTGTACAGCCGGGCCACAATGACCTCTTTTCAATTCATGACGCTGTACGACACTCTACGCTTCAACTTTGTGAATTTGGACCAGTTGACGGAGACCTACGACACATCCTTCTATGGCGAGTATGTGACGCATTGGCCCGAGTACCAACGAATTTGTACGCACCCAACTACTGGGATTCCCATGGCCTACACCCTCGGCAAGGCTGAGGGAAAAGGAGAGGATTATCACGGGCACGTGTCCGCCGTGTCCGTGGCACCTACGTTTCGGCGCGTAGCCCTAGGCGAGACACTCATGTTAGAGTTGGCACAAGTCAGTGAGTTTGTGCACAACGCCTACTTTGTCGACCTCTTCGTCCGCAAGAGTAACCAGGTCGCACAGGATATGTACCACCGACTGGGCTACATTGTGTACCGCACGGTACTTGGCTATTACCGTGGCGACGGCCCAAAGGGTCCCTTCAAGAATGACGAGGACGCGCTGGACATGCGCATCGCTCTGTCGCGCGACAGGGAGCGGCGCACAAGTAGCGTCATTCCGCTAGAGAAGCCAATCAAACCGCATGAGCTGGAGTGGACATGAGTCCCCGGGGTGTATGACCAAGTTGTAAATGAAATCAGGCGAGCAGAGCGGTTAGAAAACCCAAAGAAAAAACTCAAAGAAATCACGGGCCGTCCAAATCGCAGGCCAACTCTCATGCGTTTCGCCACGTGCGTGGCGGTTTTTATAACGGTTCCCGAGTGTGTGTGTGTGTGTGTGGGGGGGGGGGGGTACCCTCTCTCGCTACTCGTCTGTGGGATCGAAGGGCCTAGGCAATTCGTGCCATCTCACACCCATGGTTCTGCGTGCGCTGTATGTGAATACATGTACAGATTTGCATGAGTGTATGGGAGCGGTAACTGCTATATCGATCTTGAAGGCTGCACGGGGTGCTGTGTGCCAGATGACTGAAGAGAACACGGAGAAATATCAATAGACGTGTTTTTCAGCTCCCATCCATTCATCTCCTCTCCACCTTCCTCACAACCCCCCTCCCCCCCCCCTCCAAAAAATATCTGTTCATGTTTTCCTGCTCCAATGCAACGCGGCAGACCCCGGTTCAGCGATTGGGACACAGAGACGTATCGTTCCGTTCAACGGTCTATTCCCTACGGGAATCAGAAAGGATGCGTTCTCGGAAATCACACTTTTCTAACCCACCACTGCATCGAGTGGTACAGCGGCCAGCTGTGCGGATAGCCCTTCACCTACTTCTCATCATAGCCTATTTAGTACCGCTATGCGTGTACTTTAAACGGGATGTATTGGTCTCTTTCGAAGATACTCATCGTCCCGGCGAGACATTCATTAGCGATGAGCGTTTTTTTCACTGCATGGCGGATCGCCTCTCGCAAAGCGAGGGGCACTCTAATCGAATACCTTACGTGATCTTACCCGTGACACTGGACTACCAGGACATTAAAGCTCTCTTTTGCAACATCAACGCTCCGATTACGTACATTATGTTCATAAACAACGGCGAGTTTGTTCCTCTGCGCAAGCTTTTAGACCGTCTTTCCGATAAGATGAGCGACTACCTGGATAAAAGGCTCTTTATAATTCACCACCCAGAAAATGTTGGCTACGCCGCAGCTGTCAATGAAGGGCTACGCCACGCTCTCACTTTCTCAGTAGAGAGGGTGCCGTGGGTATTCATCACCAATGCCGATGTGCGCTTCGGGCAAGGCCTCATCGAGGATTTTATCGCGAAGGTGAACAAGGAGACGGAGAACCAGACGACGCGTATGAAGGAGCTCGAGGCAGAGGTTGCGGCTGAACCAACAGCACTAAAGAATGTGGCTGATGCGCGGTTTACTTACCGCAGCGACAAACCCCCTGTCGTTACCGCACCCTCTTTACCCTATCGCATTCGGGCAATGCCCCCGGAGGAGATGGTGAGGGAGTTCGAAGACACATACGGCGTCTTTTACACTTCACACGTACCGTACATGTCCACTTTTGCCCTACCTCGACTCACCATTGCGACTGTGGGGTTCTTTGACGAAAACAACTACCCAGCCTACGGCGAGGATCACGACTATGCTTGGCGCATGCACGCGCTTGGATTTAAAGTTTACTGTTCCAAAAGAGGCCGATATGTTCACATTGAAAACGCAAACCTGGACGCCGACAGATTGAGCAAGGAATATGGTTTATACAAGTATACCGCCTATGTCCAGCAGAGCCTCAAGTTCGCGCGGATGAACTACCAACCGATTCGTCTCGAGTACCGTCGGACCAAGTGGTTTCCCAATCAGCGAATTGTTGAAACGGATATGGGACGCATGCCTTTACCTTTCCGTGGAAACCTCCCTGTCGACATGTGGGT